>NC_088245.1:74507989-74808637 GCF_036013445.1 Caloenas nicobarica
GTTCCCTGTATTGGATTGTTTGATTCAGGTTCCCAATATGTGATTTGCTGAAGTGCGGAGAAATCCCAGCTGCAGCAGAAGTCAGAAGGATCAGTGTTTCAGACAATTATTTTGACGGCTGGTGTCCTAGGTGCTGTCAAACTGAACTCCTTGGATCGGCAAATACTTCATAGTTAAATCTTGCTGAATTTCAAAGGTGCGAGGAATCATGTCTCCTCTCCTCAAAGGGGTATTATGAAATGGTATTTCTGTGATTCTCTCACACATTGCATTGATCAGCGCTATACAAAAGCCAAAGTCAAGATCAGGATTCATCAATAAAATGTAGTTTGAAGCACTAATAAACGCTGGGGTGTTCACAGTGAACAAAGAGAAAGCAAGATAGAGCAATTCCTCATCAAGGGAGTGCATCCACCCTGTGCACTAAGTGGAGCACTGGGTCCTGTGGAAAAAAAGGTGGTGTTACTGCTGAACTGCAGGCTGTATCACTGTGCACACACAGAAGAGAGATGAATTAAAGTTTCACTGTCAGTCCTTGTTCTGGGATTTCTTAAGTTACAAGTGCTTGACCTCATAACCTTAAAATGTTAGTGTAGAGTTTCCCTCTATCAGTTAATATTATGTATGCTTACAGTGGTTTAAATGGAAAGTCTGATAGAATGAACTAGGACATGAGATGCTGATGTAAATTGTCTTTTTTTTTCAGGGAAAAGTTCTTTCCCTACTTGATTTTCTGAGGCTTCCTCTCTGACGTATCATAATGTATTGGTTCACTCACTTTTAAATTAACAAGTTAATTGAAGCTTGTTAAATCCTAGAATTTAACAGTTTGGGATTTTAGAGGCATTGGCCAAATTCATCCCTCATATTACTCTAATGACTTTGGTATTTGGCTTATTGCACCCCTTTCATTTTGGAAGGTTAATCCTGCTAGCCTTACTCACAATGAAGAGATACATCAGCTTGGCCTATTACAGTGGACTCCTTTGTGTCAACAACTCACTAAATGAAGAGACATATTTGGATGCCTTTGCAGGGCGAAAAAAAGAACTACTTTGTGTCTTGCCAAAGAAACAGAAGCATTCACAGGGCAAATTAAAACTTTGCCACGTAGGAGGTGGAAAACTGCGAAGTGATAATTTCACACGGCAGTTTGCTGAAGACTACACTCTGCTTATAAACTCTCGGTTAAATCCATCCTAACTCTTAAACCATAGGTCTTATTAAAACAAGGTGTATTTTTAGATAAAGATGTTAGAACACACTGTAATTTCTACAGCTGATTACACTTTGCAGGAGAAGGAAAGCCAGGTGAATGGCTGGGTGTGTACGAGCATAGATACGTGTGTATGTGTACGTGCGTGTGCAGGTATCTGTAACAAAGGTGGAGCTAACTATTATTTGAAAGAAAATATCAACTCTGGCAATTCCTGGCTTTGACCTTTTTTTTTTTAATTCTTTTTTTTTAGAAAAAGGTGCAGCCTGCAAAGCAGCTTGGCTGTGTTAGGCCAGGGTAAATGAGGAAGGGTGGAGGCTGAAGCAGGATACTGTGAAATACATCTGAACAGAAGTATGGTGGTCTGAGGTAGACCAAAGCTCGTGGAACAGAGATTTCCCACCTTCATGGTGATCAGCCCAAATTCTGTCTAGAGCAGCACTGGCTGGAAGATATCATCACACCACAGCTGCTGGATGGCTGAGGAGAAAATGGATGTTGTGGCTTGATAGCAGCTCCTCCATGAGTACCACCAAGCTCTTCTGGAACTGGCAGTAATTAACACCCTTATTTCCAGTGTTTGCTCCAAGGCCAAGAGTCAGGCCTGGAAAGGTGAGAGTTCTTCCTCTGAGAGGCACCCAGGTTATGGTTAAACTTGTAGAATGAGCACTATAGTACCCTCTGGCCTTTGAACACCCAAAGAGAGTGAGGAGCTGGGAAGAACTTGTTCCATGGGAAGCAATAGGTTCAATTTAATATATTGCCATTTAACTACCCTGAGGACAAGCTGTGAGACTGGTCAGCGAAAAAAGAGACAGCAACTATATCTTAAGATGCTACTGTCACCGTCATAGGGCAGAACTAAATTGTGTACTGCAGAGGTTTCAGTTTTCTTTTTGGCTGTCATTTGCCCTTTTGTGACGAACGTGTTTGAATCAATGACTGGAAGTTGAAAACAGAATAATTCAGATTTTCTGAAAGCGAACATTAGAGCAGGAGTCACTAGAACAAACTGCTAAGGGGAGCGACGAGCTGTTCACCTTGGGAAGAGCTCATGTAAAGTCTGGATCCTTTCTGGCACCTGCTTTAGTTATGAATTTCTCAGATGAGTACTTTATGACCTCTTCAGGGGTCAAAAGAGGATTTGGGTGATGTTACAAGGTTTTAGACAGTAGCATGCAGCCGCTTGGTTCTTCCAGCGTGCAGGAGTGAGAGGCAGCACAGGTACAGGTGTCCTGTGGTTGCACTAGCCAAGGCAGAGTGTGGGAGCTCCAGTTTGTTGGTAGGAGCTCAGCTTCTCCACAACAAGGGGGATATGCAGCAAGCAAGGAAGGAAGGACCGTGAAGCAGGGAAGACATGTTATTGCCAAGTGAGGAGTTAACATAGTCAGCATTTATAAATTCACAGAATTTCTGCTGTATTTATGCTTGGGCTGCATCTATGATAAGAATTTGAGATACAATACATTCAGTGTGTCCTCCTTGTCTTTAGTAGGAGATGACTGATACACAAACTAACATTAATATCTTAGGCATGTAACTAACATGTTAGTTAATGTTTGTTTAACACAGCTGAATTTGAAAATGGTCCTTAAGATGGTACTGCTGAGCCACTTGAAGGAGACATTTAAGACTTGCTATACCTACAGTCGTGTACCTTCTCTGGAGCTGGAAAACACTGACATACATTTGGCAAAAGTGAAGAGGATGGTTTGTTTTAGAATTACTACTTTGGCCACAACATCAGCTCGGTTAGGAAAAAAACCTGTGGGCAGCTATAAAGACAAAACAAAATCCTGACCCAGCATCTTCCATGCAAATGAATAACAGCAACTACAGCAAGAATGATCAGGATCATTTGAAAGAGTTTTAAAAGGATAATTTGGATGGTAGAGGGAAGCACTAAAAATGATGGTATTCTTTAATTTTTTAGTGCCTCCCTTTTTTGCTGTCAGCTTGTTTGTTACTGGTGGTACCTATGTGGGAGTCAGTTGGTATGTGCCTTCTAATTATTTTTTCAACTAAATTAGTGCCTAGCACTGAGTCTGTACCGTGGAAGAACTTATAAGAACAGGCAGTCACCATCCTGGTCCATATACTCTTTAGGAAGGTAAAAAAGATGGATGCAGGGAAGCTGGAAAGAAGCACAGGGCAATGAAGTAGCTTGTCCAAAGATAGACAATAAACCAGAGCTACGAGTAGGACCAGATCTTGTTGTGATCCACTATCCAAGTCACTGGTGAAGTGGCTCTCCACCTCTTGTTTGTGGACTTCCTGGAAGAATAGGTAAGAAGGGAGAGCAAGTGTAGGCTGATGTTCGGGACCAGAAGACTCTCTATATCCTGCACCTACCTGGTGTATCCCTCACACAACCTGATTCAGGTTGTGAATGTGGTGATATTAACACTCTAGATGTGAACAGAGCAGCATGAGAACTGAGTCAGGTTGCCTGATTGTCTATGAGTCTGTGACTCCAGACAACAGTCTCTTAGGTTTACATTTCAAATCCTAAACATATGTGATGATCTGGCCTATCATGTCCCTGATTTGACATTATAGTGTTAAGGTCTCTTACTCAGAAAGACAACAGGAAGGTAAAATGTGGTAAAATACTGCACTAGGTATGTGCCAGGGAGGCTTCCTATGCCATTTAGAAGCTGTAAGCCACTACAATGTGGAGGATACTGAGGCAGACAACTAAAACCAGCAAAACTCAATTTAGTGTCCAGCAATTGCTTGGTTTTGATTCTGTCTAAGGGTGTACATCTGTTGGAAACTATAGCTAACAATTCTCTACAAACTCCTGTGCGAGGTTTTGATCCCTTCCTTCTGCATCATGCTATTATGGTTGGAATCACTCAGCCCCAAAAGGGAATTGGTAATTCTGCAAGTTTCAGAAAGCACTGAGGAGTTGAGTAGGAGTTTGCTTGGCAAAGATACTGCATGTGAAAAATTTCACTAAGTTAAGATGATAGGGAGCCATTTAAGATATCCTTCTCCAGCTTTTCCATTACAGTTCATT
Source organism: Caloenas nicobarica (assembly GCF_036013445.1). Classification (NCBI taxonomy): domain Eukaryota; kingdom Metazoa; phylum Chordata; class Aves; order Columbiformes; family Columbidae; genus Caloenas; species Caloenas nicobarica. The sequence goes on from NC_088245.1 coordinate 74,512,228, forward strand.
AAAAGCTTTGTGAAGCAGATAATGTTTTGGATTAATTGCCACATTCAAATTGAAAACAAACAGTTTTTTGCATAGTTCTGTGCCTCGGTATTCAAATTTCTAACAGTACCACTTCTCATCTATTGCTATTGCTAGGAACTTTCAATCCCTGATTTTTGAAGACCCTAGGCTTTTCTTTATTTCACACAGGACAGGTTTGAAAATTATTTGGTTTGCCTGTACAGTGTGTCACCATGCTCAGAGGAAGGTTCAGAATGTGTTAGATCCCACTGACAGCTGATGCCAATTAAGAATAAATAATGGAAACAAATGCATTGAAGTGAGGATAAGTGTAGAGTTGCTGCAGTGACACTTAACTCCTTGATAAGGTTGCTGTACAGAAATTGCAGAAGTCCAGCTTTAATTCCTGGCTGCAGTAACTCACAAGATCTTCACAGAGACCCACTTCTTTGAGTTTTCTTTTTAGTCATCTATACCAGTGTTAGGTTACAATTTGGCTGCTTTCTACACAACTTTCCTTACGACTTAACACAGGCCAGGACAGCTATAACCTTGCAAGTCAACAACTTGCAATCAAACCCAAGGATCTCAGCCACTAGGAAGACAGTCTGTCAATAAGACAAAATAAAAGCCACCCAACAGTTTACCACGCTTCAGAGTAAGGGATATTTAATTCTATCCCCTCTAGCTTGAAGTAGTAACATTTTGAAAATATTAGCTTACTTCTGTGTGAGTTCACGGAATTAAGTGAAGTACAGGTTATATTTGTGGAATCTGCAGTATTTGCTGCAAAATTTTAAACCCATGAAGACATAAGGACATTGCAAAGGATTGGTGACCAAGTAGACAAGTTGCTGTAGGCAAATATAAGACAACTTTTTATTTTCACATCTTTGGTTCAGATCGTGATGAAATTAGTAGTTTTGAACGGCATGAGTTTGACTAGCCTTGGGTTAATTTCCAGCAGCTCAGAACACGACAGCTGCCACTATCTGCCATTGCCTTGTCGACAGTTTCCACACAGATTCAGGGATTGAATGGTTACAGAAAAGGAACTACCTTGTCACCCTTGGAGAAGATTTTTCCAGTTCAGCACTAAGTACTGCAGTCATTGGGTGTGGAGAAGGAAATAAGAGAGGAAGAACATCAGTTTCTAGAAACTTACCAAAAGAAACGTGCCTTTTTTTTTTTTTGTCGTCCTCTCATTCTCAAATTAAAAAATATGCAAACTGTATCTTGGAAGAACTGGAGGAGAATTTCCTCTGTAACGGGAAAAAAGCCATCAGGTAAACACCCACTACTGAATTATCACTTTTTTTTTCTTGACTATGTAGAGTTTTTGTTCTTTTGCAGTCCCTGTTTTGTCATGCTGAGTCATCTAAGGTTGAGAAGCTCAATCATCTCTGCTGTAGTACATATCTTTTCTGGGATCACTATTGCCATGTTTGCAGATTTAGTGGACTACCAGCCCGACCAAGCACAGCTTCTTCAGATCAGACTGCATTCCCTTCTGCCTCCTTTACATTGCTTGGTCTCTTACATAGATCTTCCCATGCTGCTGTCACAGCTGTGACTAGCAATGAAAGGCAGCAGGTTTAGTCTATGAGGTCTCTTTCTCCCAGGATTTCCAGTTTCCTCTGGCCTTTCCTATCTCTTTCCTGGAAGTTATTAGCATTTCAGCCAGATCTTGCTGTAGAAATGACTTCAGTGGGCTGCAACGTGTTAGGACCTTATACCACAAACTATTTAATTTCTCTTTTGGGTTTTCATTTTCCTTCTGAGTGACCGAAACATTTCTTATTCTTGATGAACTTTTCTCTGAGTTAGAGTTTTATGCAGTGATATTATGTAGACATGGAGGATACACTGTGCTGAACATTCGGCAGAACTGAATGTCTTTCACTGAAATAGCACAAGGGTGGATTTGAGCTAGGTAATCAAACTGGATACAGGACTGATCGTGACATTTCTGGTTCCAAAAGGGTCTATGGTATAAAAATGATTATAATGTCAAGCTTCCTGTTTGAAGTCTCGGGTTCTGTGAGTCACATTGTTCTCTACCAGCAAAACAAGAAGGGTGATCATCCTCTTCTATGCAGTGTGGATCCATTCATTTCCATTTCTAGAAAGCCCTGAGATCCTCAAAGTATGTGATTTAAGTTCAAAAGTAGTAAGCCTATTTCATAAGTCTGTCCATACTATAAGCCAGCTCTTTTGCCACCCACAATTCCTCTGTCGTAGGTCATGGCCAAAATCTGTCCTGGCATCACTTCACTTCTCCAGCCAGAGAGCACCCTAACACACAAAATCATATGCCTTTTCTTTCTGAGTTAGAGACACATCCACTTACACTTTGCATGTGTTGTAGAGACCTAAGTCGTGAATATATGATATTTCTGTCCCTTATGAAGGAGTCCTAAAACAGTTGCAGTCCTCTGACGCGTATCCTCAATTCTACATTCACAGGGTTATCCCACTGGACCGTAAATTTAAATACCAAACCATGTCTAAATTCCTAGGTAGAATCATTCAATTCAGAACTGGAAAATATGAGCCATTCAACAGGAAATGGTATCACATTTACTCAAGTAATCAGCAGGCTTCTTGTCCCCAGCTTTGCCAGAAAAAAGCTAAGATGGTCATTGTGCAGACCAAATGCAGAAAAACTGTTTAAACTTGAAGAGGAGAATACAATATATAGTTAATACTTACAGGAATTTTATACCGGCAAGTATAATTATCTGACTTGCCATCAGTTGTTTGAGTCCAAGAAATGCCAGAGGATTTTTAACACCACAAGAGATCAAGCCCTCTGTTTCATCCCTGGGAAGCAACATCAAACTGGAGGACATGCGTCATCATCTATCATCATCTATTTTCAGTGTGAGTTAGGTATTTGGTATCTCCAGAGGAACTGGATTTTGGGTTAGCATGACATCGCATTGTTTTGTTCTGCAACAAAGACGCTGATTCTTGTTAGCTTTTGGGAGTTGGTTTGTGATGTTTGGATTGTATTATCAGGATCATGCACCATATGGGTTAGTTATCAGATCTTTCATGAAGCTGTAGTTTTCCAAACACTAAACAAAAAACCCCAAAGGGGCGATTTTCTTACTCTTGTACTTCTGTAAGACAGAAAGTATGCTGTGGGTATTTTTTATTTATTTTATTTATTTATTTTTTTTTCTGGGTGGCAAGTTTTGAAGCATAACAAACAAGATGCTTAAGAGATGTCTAAAGTATACTTTAAAACATTGCATTAAGGTATTATTTTATAATACCTTTTTTTGTGAAAGTATTCAAAACATTCTATTTATTAAAGTTACTGAACAAATATGTATGGTGTTCATCCACTGCACCTATTTTTTTCTTTAAAGCATTCTCTAAGTGCTTTTTAGAACACACCAGGAATCAGAAAAGCACTTAACTTGGAAAACACTAGCCACCACAGGAAGAGTCTTAGGAGGCTGGATTTTGAACAGCATGATCCTCGATTTTTTTTTTTTTCCCCTGGGAATCTGTGGGGTGGGCTTCCCCACACAGAAAGGCAGTTTGTGTCTCATGGACAAATTTTCAAAATAAGCGAGATTTCTGTTGACCCTCCAAATGGGTGGCCAACTCATCACGAAGAATTGTCTGTCAACTGAGTAGATTTGTGACAGGGTTGAGTGGTCCTGCTTACAGACTGAACCCACGACCTCCTAATCCTATCTCATGTGTAGTGCCTGTTAGACTGTTCAATAGTCATTAGACCTGGGTGAACAACTTGGACAAAAAAATCAAGCCATTCTGGGGATTAAAGATCCAAAGAAACCAAAACCCAGCTCTCAAAGTTACTTTCGGTTTTCAGCTTCCAGGTAATTTTGTATTACAGTGCTCTCTTTTGCAAGCTATGTGTTTGTTTTGTCACAACAGTAAACTTTCAACCTGGATCCTATAGGCTAAGCTAGGAAAGCTTGAGTATACGATACAAGTCTTTTGGTTTTGAGCAAGAGAAACCTGAGTTTAAGGATTCGCTTTGATGGAATAAAGCAATGGTAATCCAATAAAATAAGGCACTTTGATTTTTACTGAGCTCGGAAGTTGAATTAAAAATGTAAATGCTGGCTTAATTCTAGGACTGTTTATTTGAAGTGGTATCAGACAGAAAGTTTGATACAGCATTCTATAGCAAGTCCACAAATTATAGCAAATTCAGAAACATCTAGTGATTTGGACTCTTGATCTTAACTCCCAGGGCCCCTTGAGCATACAGACTGGCCTAGAAATGAAACAGAGACTGCATTTCAGCCTGAAACTGAAAGACACTTTTTCACCAACACATGTCATTCCTTACAACAAAAGCTTCTTTGACTTTGTTTTGGGACATGAGAAAAGGACCCAGTAAAGCTGGAAGTGATGCCACCTCATTTCTCTTAACCGGTTCACAGATGTCCGGTTAGAGAAATTCTCCTGCATGGTTGTTCGGATCTCAGAAGTGCAATGAAACCAAAATGCATGAAGCCTATTTTGGCTATTGCTTACTGGGAAACTAGTTTCCTTTGCTGTAATTCTACTCAGTACTGCACCAAAACTTGGTTTAGATTTAATCAGGCTGTGTATCATGGGAGATAACATATGCCATATTTCTAAGACTATCAAAGTGGATGATTTAAAAACATGACCTTTTTGTATTTTAAGTATTTAGTGAGGATACTTTTAGTTGCAGGATTTACCCTGTCTCAGGCACTAAAAGCTATTAACGTAAATATCAAACATAATCTATGCCAATTGTGGTTCTACACTTCTATGGTACTTCCCCTCCATCTGCCTGGTGTTTTCAAAGTCAGATACTGCAGCTCCCCTTATTTGCAAATCAAAGGAGTGCTGATAACTGGGTGCTAATTGCACAGCTGGTACTGTTCCACTAATGAGGGAGTGACACACAAGTTCAAGGAGTCAAAATATTTTTGCAGGGCCCATTTGATGCAGCTGCAAGACAACCTTACCCCAACTCTGTTTCTCTCCTGCCTCCACATGTATCTGTTTTCAGATTTGGCAGTGTTTTGCTTAATTTTTCTCCTATACTGCTGCGAAGGATACAAAGGAAGATGTCAGTGTTGAGCTAGTATTGGTTTTGATACCCTTGATATATTGTTTCCCTCTCAATATGATACCAATGATTTCTCAGATCAGCTCATTCCCCCTCACTTGCAGCTGTCCCAGAGTGTGCTGGTTAATCTAACATAGGCATTCAGGAAGCCTCAGTATTGCAGGTGGCCTGAGGTCTCTGGTCCTTAATTAAGTCCGTGGAGTCACTCATCCCCCTCATATAGGACAGCTCTCTGCTGGACCAAACCTGAGAGGAGCAGCATGTCTGCTTTTTCTGCTACATGTCTTTTCAGACTGTGATATTAGGGGAGGGGGGGCACTTTGGAGTTTGGTTTGGGGTGTAATTTTAGAGCATGATACAGAAGATACCCACTGATCACAGCTGCATTGGGGTATCACCCATATTAGAGCTAAGCCCAGGATCAGTGGGTAGCAGGCAGCATCCAGAATGGCACTAAATGTGTGAAGTAGCAAAACCAGCTATCTTACTGTTGTGTCTCTGTGAGGAGGAGAGGGGAGTGTATTTCCTTCAGTGCCAGTCATATTCATTTTAGTGGCTTCTTGTGCAGAAAAACATGGACCAGTGAGAGGGAACATGGAAGAGAGCAATAGAAATGATCGGTGATCTCATGCCCAAGAGGAAAAGTAGAATGAGGACTGCTTCACTCTGCAGAGGTTTTCTAAAAATTGTAAAAGATGGTGTAAGACCTCTGGGGACAGAATATTATCTGTTTCCATAGGGCATCAGAGAAGAAGCACTGAGCTTTAATTGTTGAAATTTAGTGAAAATTAAGTTAGAGTGTCTTTATAAATAGTACTATCTGTTAGGTGTGAGAAGTGTCCTGCCTCAGGAAAGGTGGATGGACTACTGTCTCCTTAAGGTCACTTTCTGTCCTATTTACTCCCTTCTGTTATTAATACTGTGCCTTCCCACCACCACCCAGACAGAAGCGATTACCACATTGCTTTGTCACAAAGCTCTCTCCAGGGAATGCAGCTCATTCGGTTTCCAGCATTTGTGGTCTTGTCATATCCTAACAGGAGCCTTTCAGTGTAGGCACGCAGTGGCTGGCTCTGCACACTGCTGTGCGTACATATGCCCGTCCAACAAAGTGCTTTGGCATGTGCTTACGGATCCTTTGATGCACGTGTTCTCATGGTGCGCTTAAAGATAAGTGTGCACTTTGTTTTGCCAGAGTTGGCTTAAAACCATAGACAAAGGCATGTCATGTCATCTGGGTACCCGGTGGGAGAAACTAAGAACGCAGGTTGCAGATTTCAAATCTCAGAGCATGTCCATGACTATCCTCGGCTATAATCACAACCCTTTTTAACTAACCTCACCTTCTGAGTAGTGGGTAAGTGCCATAGGGCTTACTGATATTTAATCTGTAGGATTTTAGGAAAATTTAGTAGTTTTGAGACTTAATTATAGTCTATGATGTTATTGTTAGAGTTTTTCTTCTCTAGAATGATTAAATGTAATTCAGGCAGAAAGGTTACAACTCTTTATCAATTTTTATTGCACTTAGGGGTAAAAAGGTTAAAAAATCAGTGGCAAAAGAGTAACAGAATTGGGAAAAAACCAAAGTGAGTGCTTGTCAGCAGTTAAGGAAGAGTTATCTAAGAATGTGAGGCTGGCAGAAGATGAAGACTGGTGTGTGACTCAGATGTAGCTGCTCGGCCACACTTAACCTGCTCTGGCTGCTCACTGACTGACACTGCGTGTGTCACACCATCTGCCTGTATACCCTATAGATTTCATAAGCTTCATTTTTATATAGCTGTTTTAGTACCACCTCTGCTGGCTCAGCTGTGAACCCCAAATATTTATTATCACTTACCTCTTAAAATACATTCACTCTTTGGATTACATGACCATAAAGGGACTTCTTTGACTTATTAGATTTAGAAAGAGAACTGGAGGAAGAAGGCATGCAGTTGCCCATAGCCAACAGAATCATCAGTTTGAAGGCAGGAAGAAGCTTAATTTGTGTCAATACACACCATAACAAAAAATCAGGTAAATGCTTCATATGTATGGTTGTCTCTGTGTGTGATCTTTTGAGAGAAAATTTTAGAAGAAGTATTTCATACAGCTGCTTTCACAAGCTTATAGCGATTTGCAAAAAGCTTGGGACACACCCAACATTGGCCACTGGGATAATAACACAGATGCACGATTTTTATGGCTGCCTACCAAATTTAGGAACTCCCTCTGGGAAAACAACTCAAAATGGCTTTTGCTAATCCTTCTGAACACCTGGAATAAGCTAAATAAGCCAGGGAACTAGAAAAGTTACTATGTGGTTTACCATGGCTCTTACATCACTCAAAATTAAAATTTTGAAATGAGCAGCTGAAAGAAACCTTAGAAATTCATGGATAGCTCTGTTGGGTGTTACATTGTTTTGCACCAGTGTTGACAGTTCAGATTATAAAACACAGTGTTTCTGTTCACAGAAAACCCGCATGCTGAATGCAATAATGTTCTGAATGTTTGGAAATCTGCATAGGAAATATATTTTTATATTCCTCAGTTTCTGGGGGCTTTCCCCCCTTTTTATTTTACCCTCAAGGCATTCTCAAATTGCAGCCATTTCAGAGCAAATGTCCAACCTCTGGGAAGAGATCTGAAGATTTAATGAGTCTGGAGTGTACTCACAACCAAACCCTCTTTCATTCTATTACTAACGTGAATAACCTCACGTACACAAACTGTCTTGCAACTTCAATGGGATAACTCACGTAAGGAAGTTAAACATAAATTATCTACCTGATGGATCAGAATTTCTCATTGCATGATTATCAAGAGCCAGTGGGAGTTTCGCTGGGTGCAAGGAATGCAGGCCTGCTCTGTAAAAAAGACAAAGAGTTTCGCTTACAGTTGGTTATGACGATGCAGAAGGCTGCAAATAGGATTGTGCCTGGGAAAGAAATTATCACCAGACAGGGTTTGATAAGAAAAGGCAAAAATAGCTAATGCACTAATAGGTATGAAATAGAAAAATTTTTACAGGGGTGATTCAGTTTGGTATTTGTTCAAAAATACACTCAATTTTTTTTCTTTTGCTTTTAGGCAAATATTTATTAAAAGTATAAAAAACCTACTGAATGCATTTTTTTTTGCACTCTGTGTTTCTTAGGTATCCACCTTAGTGCAAAGCTTCTACCTCTTCAATTAATTTTGGGATTTGATATTTACTATGAAGTCTTTATGTGGGGATGTATTCGGACATATTTACTTAGGCTGAATTGCAGTTTAACAACAAATTTCCTGCTAAAGCAAATAGGACTACAGGGCCAGGAAAGCACGAAATGTGTCAACTATGCATTTAGCACATTGAAACCTGTGATAGATCTCTTGTATTTAATATGCTGGTCCTAAATGCATTTTCCTTCTTTAAATAAAGGCTCTGCAAGATCTTATCTGAGCCATGCAGGCTGAAGGGGACTTTCTGGCCACCTCTGTTGGAGGGGCATGCTCACGTCACAGTCAGTCTAGTGAGCTCATTTAAAGCTACCTGTCTAGGCATAGCATGACCTCCTGGTTGCCAAACCTGTCCTGGCAGCAGGACAGGTACCCGGGCAAATGCTGGTGCTGATCTCAGGTCTGCGGTGGTTACATTGCAACTTCTGACAGGTCACCTGAAGCTAGTCTGGGTATGTCTGCACAAGGCTGAGCTCATGGCAGGGCGATGGTGCAGAAGTTCTCCGGTCCCAGAGGTGGGTTAACTATACAACTTCCCTGCATCACCAGCACCAAGGCCAGGAGGGAGACTGTATCTGCCATGTCACCTAAAAGAAATGCCGCTCTGTTGCTTCCATTAGCTTGTGGCTGTGTAATTTGCTGTGGATTCTTTCTGGCTGCACTGACCTGCCACTGAGTAACGTAACATGGCATTTTGCTTGCTGGTAGGAACATGACAGTACTAACCACAGAATGGGTGTGGGGCCTCTTAATCAATACAAAAATATTAGAAGAGACAAAATAAGTTGATTGCAAAAGCAGATCACCTGGGAGAATGTAATCACCTGGAGTGATGTAATTAGTTGCTCTGAAAAAGAGCAAAGAATACCTATGTTCATGCCAGACTTGGAGTAGTCAATGATTTCTGCTTCTAGGACTTTGTGTTTCTTTCCCAGTTTTCCCCACATCTTGGAAACAACGCAAATGTGTTCACTACAAATGAGTGTACACCAACTGGTGTAGTTTGAGGGAAAGGTAAAAGTGGGCCATTGTGGAGGAAAAGTTCTGGGGCTCAAGGCTCTACAACCAAACTGGGAGTATGACAAGGAGCCAACGATCTACCTGGTACACTTGGGTGCTGTTAAGGATGCGGCCAGTCCTCACACTCACTTCCTTACCCCCTGCACACCTTTACAGTAGGGGCTGCCCTTCCCCTAGTGATGTGTCATACCAAAGCTCCATCAATTGTTGAGAAAAATCAAGAGAAGACCTTATGCTCTTCATCCTCTGTGTTGGTAGACAAGGGTCTTGCCTTAAGTGGAACAATTAGAGCAGATGGGAGCAACAAACGCTACCACTGGTTTGAGCAATGAGCCCATTCCAGATGTAGAAACAGGCCAGTAAATAAACCTGACAACATCAAGCCTATGTGGTTTTTGTTTTAATTTTGTTTGCAGGTATTATTTAATTTCATATCCTGATATCTCGTGACCTTAGCAAAGATTTACCACCATGAATACAATGGTGAGGAAAAGAAAAAATATGTAACGACTCTGAACATATTGGTGTATTCAGTGTTTAAAAATTCAATGTCATTGACAAAGTGAATTTAATTTTTTTCTCTTCTGCTGCTAATTGAAGACCAGTCAGACAGCTTGATTTATGGTCATATATCTGTGCACAAATAGCAACCTCCAGCAGTCATTTAGTCCAAATTGGACATTATGTGTGGGATCAGTATAACCCCTCCACATTGCTCACTTAAAAGGACCTCTGAGACTACTTTGTATGGCTTTTCAGGTGTATCTATTGAGGTCCCTTCCAATCCCTAACATTCTGTGATTCTGTGATTCTGTGATCTTAAAGTCACATACATGCTTTCATCCTCATGATGAATAGTCACTGCTATGTAGTCATGAAATTAACAGAAAAGACTAAATTTTCCAACATAATGGCTCATTAATAGATTTTCAGAATGTATTCTTATTGACTACTCAGATCTTGGCTAAGAAAAATGAGTTCCCACCTGAACTGCCATAGCAGTAAAGCCAGATCATTTCCTTTTTGGAAACAGGTATCTTCCTTTCCTGTAGACCCACTATTACATGCTTTCCTCTTTTATTTTTTTTGTATCATAGCCATGGAAGTCCTTGGCATGGAAAGCCAAAAAATTAAGATATATCATATACTTAAATGTTACATGGAAAATATAACAAAGCATATATTTTAAAAAAGATTCTGCCAATAGTCCATCTTTAAGTTTTAAACCCACAATGCATATCTGCTATTAACTGAATGACATTTTTGAATGAGGTAACCAAGGAATATATGCTTCTGGGCATAAGAACCATTCTACCACAGTTTCAGAGCCACACCATGACTGTGACGCACTTCCATTAGATCTCAGAAATTAAGCAGGGTATGGTCTTGCCAAGTCTTGGACTTGGCCTGAAGGACTCAGTCTTTCTTTTCCCCTTTTAACCTTGTCACAGGAGAGAGCAGACTGCTAAACTTAGGACAAAGCCAAAATATGCACTTCAGTGATGCTTAATTAAGGCTTGGAACTGGTAAAGTTTGGGGAATGCCCATATCTATGCATATGTCATGTAGGAGGGAGAGAGTTTATTTATTCTTATTTGCTATTATATATGAAAAACGTAACAAAAACGTGGATTTTACATCTTCAAATGTGAAATTTTTATTCCTCTATAATATTGAATTGCTTTTGTGTAAACACCAAAAATCTGCAGCTTATCTCTTCAAGCTGTTTTAGTATTTCAAAGCTGTATTCCCCCACAGGGGAACTGCAATGTCCCACCACAGTTACTCTGCAAGGTAATTTTGCTTTCCACTGTGGTGGACCACTATTCAGCAAACAACTCTGCAACTCTCTGTCAGATGTCAGCATGACTCTTTCTAGTGCTAAAGGGAAATAGAAATGGGGTGGAAGGCAAATAGCAGCGCTGGTTATCCATACCAACTGCACATGCTCAGCAGGCATCTTGGCATTCAGAAATGGACATTTTTGTTACTGATGGTGAAGCTGCTTGGTACTTTGCAGGGCATAACACAGGTGTGTGGATGCTTGCAGAACTCAAATGGTAGATCCTGTTAAATGTGCTTGTACAGCCATAAGAAAATAATTACATGGATGAGAAGTGTTTCAGTTTGATTTCCAAATCTGATGAGGTCCTGGGTTTTTAAAAGGAATCAAATGATTTTATATCAACAGTACTTTTCATTAAACTTGCTCAGATAAGTTCAGTTATGCCATGTGTGTCACCACCTTCATCACTGGCGAGACCAAAGCAGGAATATTCCAGCCTTTCATGAATTGCCCTGTGCATGCCAGGAGAGCTGTTGCCTTCCTGCAGCTTCCCACACAGGCCACAGCTTGCTAAAACCTATCAGTTTCCTCTGGTTTAGCAAACTAAGTGCTTCTTGAAATCCAGATTCCTTTGCAATCAATGTTTCCCACACTTCAGATATTTTAACATCCTATTGTACTTTTATTGATTTTTATATATATAAGATGTGAATGTTTTCCACCATATAACAAGGTGCTCCTAGAATAATGTGAGTGGAGACAAGAAAGAAAAAGCTTGTTATGCTGTAGTTTGCCATGCAAATTCAGAATGCCTGCTGTAAGAAAGTAAATGTCCAATGTAAAGGTCCAGTTTGCCAGTGTGATCTACACACCTTGGTGTAAAAAAATTGAATACAGGTAAACTAGAGATGTAAAAGGTCTTCAAGATATCCTGTTACATATCAGTTGTTGCCTCACTGACTGATTAATAAAAAATATCGCAGTGGACCAGCCATACACTAAATAAAACATAAATCAACTTATAATCAGATTTGACTGTCATTTTTGGGGACAATTCTCAGAGGCATCATGCCAGAAATACTCCTGAGCCATAGATGCTTTTGCTTTCTCTTGCTCTGGCATGAGCAGTAAGAATTAGCAAAAGGCCACTACCAAGCACTGATGGGATCTGCAACAGCTGGTGAGTAGGACAGTCAAATTTTGTCTCTAACCACTCCCAGCCTTCCTATTTTAGCATAAAGCTGTTTAGATGAGGAATATCTTCTGGGCCTTCTGTTGGAGCTTCAGCTGTCTGGAGTTAGGAAGCCTCAGTGACTACTACTCCCCAGCTATCCTCCATTTCAGGCTCAGGACCACTGGTATTCCTACGTTTTTTTTGAAGCAACTAAAGACACAGTGCAAGCTTCAAACTCTTCCTGTAAAGGAAGGTGCTCCGTTGAGTAACGGGGCTTTTGCCATCTCCGTTTTGGCTCATAATGTTCACACCTGGACTGCTGCTTCTGATACTCAGTGCAAGCTTTTCTTTAGTAGACACTAGAAGACTAGTGGGTGGGGTAAATGGAACGTCAGTGGTGTTTGCACGAAAGTGGCATTGCTAAGGAGTGAAAAATGTGTGGGCCCTGAGGAGACCCTTCATGGGAGCCTGTGCTTGCTGCTGTGGTGCAGCCTGTCAGCACGGGTCCCAGGGGTGGCACGCAGGCCAGCACCACACCGGTGCTGTGACCTGGGGACATCTCTCTGCTAGGCAATGTCTCCCCTCTTTCCTCCTGAAGCCCAATCATTTGCATCTGGCATCACAGCAGCCATCCTCTGCCTCCCAGCTGGCAAGTAGGGGAGGGTGTGAATTCAAGGCTTTGCTGATGTTCCTCCCATCACTATCATGTGCAGGGTTGGGGTCCTGGTTCCCACTCCTCTCTAAAGCAGGTGTTTAGTCCAAGGTCTGCCCTTGTGTGAGTTATCCCTCAAGCTCACCTATCCCACCACTTCCATTCTGGACCATGCCAGCAGTTGCACTGTATAATCTACCATCTTCTTTTTTGGGGTGACCTCCTCAGAGAAATCTCTGACTTTCATTTTAAAGGGAGTGAACACGTTGCAGACCACAGCCCCCAGGTCTGAAGGCTCAACTTGGAGCTCCAGCAGAGACGAGTGCACCGTAGGACAGTACCACGCAGGCCTATTTGATTTACATTTCAGTAACACACGTGCTGAACAATGATTTCCCAAAGCCAGTGGTGGAAAACCAAATTGAAAGCCTAAACATACGCAGATGGCATTCAAAACCCTGGACACTCTTGCCAGTTTCTGGAACTGATGCATGCTCCAAATTTTTGCTTAGGAATTCTTAATTAAGTAAACCATTCAGTAGGGGTGTATTGTTTCAGATGAGTTGCAGTGTCACCACAAAATATCTCAGTGGTTCCTTCTAACAAAGAGTCCATTATGGAGATTTTTATCAGAGACGGTGGGGTGAGTTTTCGGTACAGTGTGCTGAGGTTTAAGCCTTGCAGCTCCTTTGCTGCTAATGGGATTCGTGTGGCTAAATCCCTTCATTCCTTGCTGAAAATGAACCCCCTGCCAAACAGCAGCTTCAGGTGAATATCGAGTAGCAGGGTTAGGGGGGAGATCAAGATGACCCTATGGGCACCTATTCAAAGGGCTTGCAGTAGGGCTGACTCGGGGGTAATGTGCACAGTGCTGCTGTGCAGCCAGGAATACAAATGAGCGAGGGTGTTCAAAGAGAAGATGTAGCTCCTGAAGCCACCCCTGGCCTGCAATAAAATGTTATTTGCCCAGGGAGCAAGGATTGCTAGAGAAGAATTTTTAGGGTGATTTTCTTTTTCTAATCGAAAGAATAAAATCAGCTTGGTTAAGTGCTTCATCTGTATGAAATGTGTTGTTGTTCTCTCTATATTATATCTTCTTTCGCTTTACATTTGTCAGAACTGAATTTTAAGCTCCTTGGAGAAATCTTGGTACACATCTCTGCCTGTACAGGAGCTTGGACACAACTCTGAAGACTGCTGTTTATCTATATGTAGACAGTTATATTTTATAGTTTTGTCAAAATTCAGATTCTTCTAACAACAGTAAAAATTAGAATTTTCCTCATGTAGTGCATGTTGTTGTACAACTGACCATGATGAGGATTAACTTTACGAATTTTCCACTTGCGCAGTCTCTATGACCCTCTATAAACTACAGTTCAAATGATGATGTTTGTGTATGTGAAATTCATTTGAAATTGCAAGAACATAATAACATTTGAAATCAATGAAATTACTAATGTACTCAAGCTAAGCAAATGCCTACATTTGCAAATATTAGAGACTCAAGAAAGCAGATTATGAATGAGGAGTACATTTCTCTTCTGACAAGTTCTTAAGTTCTTATGTTCTTAAAACTCACATGATTTTAGGTCTTAGTGTTTAATTTCTGAAGTGTTTTCAAAGACCTTTACTTTTATGAATTTCTTGGAATACATAATCATTTTGATGGTTGTGATTTTTCATTTTTTCCACGTAACTTTGTGAAAAGGAAAGCTATAGTTGTTTACGTGCTGGAGAGAAAACACAACCATAATAAGAAATATGTTTTCAGGGAGAATTTTCATTTTTTGTGACAGTAGTCATTTGTCTTTGCATAATTAAACAAGCATTATTTCAGAAAATAAGTTGAAAATTGTCTCCCAGTGCCATGGACTTTTGCTTGCTATGACTGCAGTCATAGTTATTTTTTCAAAGAATGAAAAACTTGATGCTTCATGGTTCTGATGCACCAACCAGGCCTTCCAGAGCATCATTCCTCCTGTTTTAGTTTGCTGGAAGTTTGAACTGCAAGGTCTTATCCAAGCCCAGATCAGTGTTTGTGTTTTTTTGTTTGTTTGTTTGTTGTTTGTTTGTTTATTTGTCTTTTTTTTTTTTTTTTTTTTTTTTTAAATTTGAATGTAACTCTGCTTATAGCTATCGCTCAATTTCAGTGCTGGCGTTTCTCTTGGATTAATGACCAAGTGGTGAAGAAAGGCGAAGGCTCTCCATATGCCAGCCACTACTGCTAATTGCTTAAGAAATGTGACATTATTCTGCTAGTGCTGTTCAGCTGGATAACCCATGTGGATGATGTTTGATTGGATAACCCATGTGGATGTCCCAACATAAAACTCTGAAGCACAGATGGGCTGTTGTGGTACGGGACGGTTACAATTACTGTAAACCGCACCAGAAATCTTAACAAAATGCTGAACTCAGGATTTCCTTGTGATAAGAATCAAGGAAGTTTGCACCGCAGAGAAACATTAGATAGGAGAAGGTGCCAAAACGTGGCGTGGGGATCTGCCTTTTGATAGTTATAAAGTGAAACATTCTCCATCTAGTGAAAAAATAAATACGTAACCTTCAACCTGCCAAGAGGCAGGAGCACGACACAACCCTCTTGAATGTGTGACAGATGCACAGACTGAGGGGTGCTGCAAGAAATAGTGGCGAGAAAGCTTGAAATGCTGTTGGGTGCATTTCTTTAATATAAATAAAGTTTTCCAAAACCTCAGTTTCATGATTCAGCATTTCTTTTGGCACTGAAATTACAGTAAAATTTTAAAGTAGGCTAAACAAGTCTGAGGGAATATGCTGATAAGTTCAGGCCAGAGAGGGGAAAGTCCCTGGAAGTAATAATAAAAAAAGTAAGACCCTCCTCTACTTCCAGTAATTTCAGTTTAATTCTTTTAATGACGAATGTTTTAAAGCACTTTACAAACACATAGTTAAGATATCCTCGCAATACCTTCTGAGGCCAATATATTCATGCTTATTTTCTGGATGAATAAACTGACCCACTGTATTAAAATGCTTTGACTAAGGCCTGTTCCCCCTCCCAAAAGAAAGGGATACCAAAAAACACACTCTTTAACCTAATTATGAGATAGTAGCAATGTGTATGGAGGAAGCAACTAAAGTGCAAGTTATACAAAGGGTAGAGACTGTAGACAACTCTATCTTGCTTTCCTTTGTTATGAAGGTCATAAGTTTTTGCTGCTCAGCTTGAGATAATAGTTAGTGGAAACTGGGAGGGCTCAGCGCCTTTGAAAAAATGCTGTCAGAAAGTTATCTTGTAGCTTTTATGAGTTTCTTTTCTAATTTAAAAAAATATATCATATACAAATAATTTGTGTAAATAATTTTTATCAGTAAGTTAGTTGCGTGGCATCAGTAAATCAATGACCGTTGGGCAGCCAGGGGATCAGAAATGTACGTGTTGAGCATCATGTTAGATTTTGAATGTTTGTGCACGTCTGTTTCCGAGGATGCAACCCTGCATTCCTTCAGGATGGGTTTTCCTAGAAGGGTTGGTGTCTGAAGCAGTTCCTGCTGCAAGGGTTATGGGATGGGGAGGTCTTGCAGAACGCTTGGCCACCTGCTCTGTCCCGAAGAACTGGACAAGGCCAGGTGGAAGGGACGGGGTAAGGCTGGGGCACAGCCTCAGAGGCACCCAGAGAACTGCTGCATGTGCTCACCTGGGGAGGTGTTGCTGCCAGGGAGCCCTGGCCGTTGCTCTGTTCTGAAGAATGGCTGTAGAAATTCACTATTTCTTCAGCAGGCCCACCGCCTGTGCGTCACTGCAGAGAGCGAGTGTCTGACCTAGGTTCCCTTCAGCCTCCGTCAGGCAGGAGAACCATGGACTAAGCTGCAATGGTGGAGTCCCCTGTGCCCCCAGTATCTTCAGGTTACTTACTCTGTACAAGATACCTTTCCCTTGCTATAACTTTAAAAGCACGGAAAGGCCAGACTTGGATCCTAACATGATTTGAAAGAGGGTCCTAGCATTTTAGAACAATCAATGAGTGTGTGTTCTGAATATAACACATCAGCTATTAAAGAAAAATACCCTTCTCTGTGTTTTACTGTAACATTTTGAGAATGTACATCCTACTTGATGTGGAAAGTCATTGAAATCAGAGAGATAGAAGCTCCATGAGCTATAAAAGAAAACAGTACTTTTACTTTTCAGTATTGAGAAGGACATGATTTTTCAAAAAATAAATATTGATACTTCCCCCTGTGATTTTCATTAACTTTTGAAGACATAAGTTTATATATAAAGTACCATTGCAAAGGTCAGGGAATCTCATTATCTCTACATCAAAGTCATAACACTTTTCTTGAAGACTGTCGTATCTCTTGGAAAGTCCTGATTTGAATACATAATAATTTAAATATTTTATTCAATTGTTTAAGAAGGGGTAGGCCAGAAACAAAACCTTAGCTCAAAACCTGCACAAATCTTGGAAACTTGCTGGTTCCAATAGATGATCCAGCTTTGTTGCTCAGTACCCAGAGGAACATGAATTAAAGCTACAGGTCTGAGCGCTCCTGTTTCAAACACTATGGGTGGCTGGAGCTGCAACTAAATTTTGTTCTCATTTTTATTTAATAGGTAGCACCACATTGCATGCATGCTCTCTGTTTGCAGTACCTTGTCTCTGTATCTATAAACCTCCCACAAGCCATAAGTGAAAAGACACAACTGGCAAATTTCTCATGGATTGTTAACTTTGGAAAAGATGCACAAATACCTATTAAAGGCAGAGTGAATCATCATGGAATTTCCATTCCACAGTAAAAGCAGTATTTCATTTTGGCTAGTGAAGAGTTCTCCGTTTCATCCTTTTTGCTCTGGCTTTACTATAGTTTTTTGAAACGGTAGAATGAAACACCCTGATTTCGTTGAAATGCAGCATTTGTGCAATTCTTCGGTTACCTTTGTGATGAAGTTTATAAGTTCTATAAAATTCTTCAGTTGTGTTTAGTCAGCATTTTCCAAAAGGAGCATTTCCAGTGGGAAATTTTCACCATTAATGAGAAAGGCTTAAGTCAGTGTTCAAGACAGAGAGAAAGGTAATGGGGAAGTTAGTCTGTATCCTGTTACTAGCCTGTTTATATATGGCGACTTTTCTTACTGCAGCATGATCTGGGCAAACAACTTTACATTACAGAGTCATTCAATAACAGCATTTGATGGGAAAATGAGATTACCCCCATATGATCCAATATGAGGCTGGGAGAACATGAAGAGTGCAGAGGGTTTGTGGAGATATTTCCTTGCAGGTGTTGAGAAGCAGTGATGCTCTTGCCATCCCAGTTTGCCAGTCTTGGGGCAGGGCAGCCAGCTGGGCAGCATGGCAGGGACTTTCCCAGGCCTTTGGTCGCTTAGCTGTCTCAGGGTCCATCACACCATGGTGGGCAAGCCTTGTTTTGCTAACACAGCTGTACTGCTCTCTTTGCTCCTGCTGACTTGTCCAGAGCCAGTTGAAGCATCTGGCATGGGCCTGGCTGGTATTTGGTAAATGTGACCCCAGGCACCACTGAACATGTACCCATCTTGTCTTATGTTTCAAAGTATTACCGCTTAAAATGTAGCCTTTAAAGTTGTTGAAAAATGAGCCTGTAAAGATGTTGAAAAGTGAGCTGAAAAAATGAAAAATAAATGCACTAAAGTGAAAACATATGACAGGTGCAAGTTATATGCAAACTTTATAATGAATTCTGAAAATATACTTGAAGAATGAGAAATACAAATGTTTCTAGTCTGGATGGTACATATTAAGGATTACTCTTATGTGCTGCATGATATTTGCCAGGACTAGAAGTACGATTATGCTGGTGAACTTTAATTAATCACTGAATACCCTGAATGTAATAACAGGCAAGAGGGTAGGTAGCGTGAAGTCAGTCTCTAAATTGTACTCAAAGGTTTCGCATTTGGGATGGATGAACTGGCTGCAGTAACTAAAATGCTGAGCCTGAATTTATGTAGGCCATTCTAAGCAGACATGAGCTCCAGAGATTTGCAAACAATCAATTATCACTATTTTTTCTTTTAAACATGCCTGGCTTCCCACATCTCATCAGCTGATGGCTGCATGTAGGAGTGGAAGCAAAAGTGCCAAAATTCCATTTGTTTGTTGTTTCTGGCACAAATCAGATCAGGAATTACTGCAAGATTTCCAACCTCATTTGCCAGACCAGAGAGGCTGGGATAAGTCTGCATAATTCTAGGAACCCAACTTCAAACCCTTCCCCTTTTGCCCAGCGCCTTGACTGCCACACAGCAGCACATGGCAAGAACAATTAATGGCCTCAATTTGGTTATAACATGCCTTTCTGCTTTTTTCTTTTCTTTTTTTTCTTCAGAGCTTTGTCATCCGTGGTGGCTTTAGGAGCTAATATCATCTGCAACAAAATCCCAGGCCTGGCCCCTCGGCAGCGAGCGATCTGCCAGAGCCGCCCTGATGCCATCATTGTGATTGGGGAAGGGGCACAAATGGGAATCAATGAGTGCCAGTACCAGTTTCGGTATGGGAGGTGGAACTGCTCTGCGCTGGGAGAGAAAACAGTCTTTGGACAAGAGCTTCGAGTAGGTAAGGGTGTCTCTAATACGGTGCTGAAGTGATATGTTGGGGCTGTTTTTCTTTCAGCTTTCTCACTATGGTCCTGCAGAGGTTTATATATCTCTGGTATTTGCACACTGGAGTTGAACAGTGATGCTCCCAGAACTGTGGTCTGTATGTTTTCACCCATTGAAAAGTAACTGGAGAGAGACAGGAGATGTCTAGTGATCTCTAGATGAAGTCATTCATATCTGTGCAACTTCATACCCAGCAATGACCGAGATGCCTGCGCAGGCATCCAAGGTCACAGTTATCACACCCCATGAAAAAATATTTCCAATTGCCATCCTTTTAGAAGTTGCCATGATAGCCATGCTGCATGTTATGATCAGTCAAAAGAGAACTAAAATCAGCTCCAAAAAACCCTCTGCAGATTTCCCAAAAGCGTAGGTAATGGGAAAGTCCCAATTAACTGATGAAAGTACAGTGCATATGACTCTGACCTTCCAATATACATCAGCGACACATATCCATTTTAGTGTTGCTATCATATTGTAAAGAAAACACTGCAAGTGATTTGAGGCAGGAAACCTATTCAAAGAAAACAATACAGGACCTTGGCCCGATAAACTCTTAGCTGGCAGAAGTTAATCACTTTCAATTTATCCTGTGTCTGATATTATTTCATAGGAGAGATTATGCAAATTTTTCCAGCACTGAGGTAATTATTTTCCTCATCACCCAGCTGAGTATCCTTAGCCTGTTCCTGACCTTCCCTCTCTCCTCCAAGGGCTCTCCACTTACCATCCTCCATCCTGTCTGCTGCTCAGTGTTGGGACAACATTTTGTGGTGTGTGGCTCTCACAAGGGCCACTCAGCTTCTCAGCCTGTTAATACTGTGTCTCATTCTTCTTTGGGTGACACCTCTTTCTTAAGCTCAATGGTTCAGGTGAGTCTTGCACCCCAACGCAACTGAATGTGATCAGGCATAAGATCTCATCAAAACTGTGAAAAAAGGCGTAGTATTTCATCCCATCTGTGCAAAGAGGAAACAACTTACATGGTTCTTTGGTTGCTATGGAGATCAAGGCTTTGGGGTTCTTTTCCAACACCTTTGTGAAATGGATGCCAAAAGCTGAGATATGCTTAACTCAATGATAGAACTAAATATTTTTTAAAAGAATGTGTGAGTCTGAGCATCTGGCTGAGGTCCGGGCTTTTTAAGGGCACAGTGGTCCAGCTGTCAAGTGTTGTAATTGAATAAATCTATTGGCATCAGGGGAACTGACTTACACCCGCAGAGAATCTGTCATATTCTGTGAGAATTACTCCACACCAAATCACAGGAGGGGAGAGGGCTAAAACTAATACTAAAAAGATGCAGTAAATCAAATTAATGGCAAAAGAAAAGTCCATACTTTTTGAACTTCAGAAAAAAGATCGGTAGAATTTGATTTTGATGTTGATAAGCTGGTGGTGAGGAATTTGCTCATCGGAGTCTTTCTCCACATTTGTCTTAAGACATTTCTAGTTCTGTTTAGATAACACTTCTTGCCTAACTTTTGTTTCTTAAGAAGAGAAAAACATCTAGTCACTTGTCTTGACTATTAGAAGCACAGGTCTGGTCTTTCTTGGTTGGTCTTATGCTTGTTTCTCTTAATTTGATGCCCAAAATGGTGGTGTTGTCAGAAAATATATAGCTGCCAAGCATGCTACCCTTGTCCTTCATGCTATGTTGTCTTGATCTGCTAAAGCTTGCAGGCATGCTCTGACCCTTCGACAAGTTAGTCCTCTTAACTTCTGTGAGATCACTTATGTCCTTGAAGAGGCACACTCTGGAGGGTTGTACCAGAGTCAGTGTCATCACTAAGCTTCCTGGTGAAAATGCTTTCACCACTTCTGCCTTCCTCTTCAAGCTAGGAATCTTGTGACACCTCATCAGTTCCATCCTTGTACTCATGAGTATCAATCCTCTTCACCACTGAGAGACTCCTTTCATTCTCAGAAACCTTGCGAGCACAGTTCAAATGCCTAAAGAGGACAAGTCGTGCCTCTGCTTTCATTCTGAATGTTACCATACAAAATAATAGCTACAGAGAACAAAAATTGTTTGGCGTAAGGATGGACCAGGTAGGTTGGTCAGACTACACAAAGTTTGAAAAAAACCAAGGTTTTTTTGAGCCACTGTTCAGGCCATATTTGCCAAAGTATTTGCCAGATTTTTGACCTCTTCACTGAACCTGGGTGGTTTCTTGCAACTCTGAAATGACTCAAGTGGAATTTGGTGGGTTCTTTTATGGCTTAACCCAAACACAGATGAAACTTGGCAGTTGCATCTAGGTTCTGCTTTGACATTTGTTGGGTGTGAAACCACACGAACTGTAACGGATGGAGAAGGTTTACATGACCCCTGCCAGCTGAGCCAAATATGTTCCATGCAGGTCTATAAAGGATCCCATAATCCACATGTCTTTATTTGTTTTATTAGTGGAGTAGCACCCAGAGACGATGTGGTCAGTATCTAGGAAAAGGACACGGTTTAGGAAGTGGTGTTATTACACTAGTGAGGGGAAAAAAAATTTAAAAAAAAGGACTAAGCTAAAAAGAAAAAGTTCTTCAAAGGTACAAAATACTTGTAAGCATAATATTCATACGTGTAACAAAACACATCTGTGTCTGACACATGCAGAAACACTAAACCAGACATTTGATTCTGCCCAAATAGACTGAAGAAAGGATTGAGACTAAAAAAGTCTTAAGTACTTAAGTACTTCAACCCAATTGAAAGTCCATCTAACTTTTTCCCAGAATCGTTTAGGAAGATGAACAATGAAGGCTAATTATTCAGGTCATAAGGAGGAGAGGGCAAGTAAGATATGATAGCATGATATTAACTGCTCTCTATCTGTATGACAAAGAGAGGACCTACTCTTTAGCCACTGGGCGAAGGCTCTACCATGAGCACTGACAAAGTGCAGATTTAGGGTTATTCTATTATAATTTATATCTGATGCAACACTCCTCCTCCCCAAATTCAAAGCAAACTCCCAGACTCACCCAACATGAGGTTTCTCCAACAGCTGTACATCTGTTGCCAACACCACCCCTTGGGTGCTGTTGCGCTCCAACTATGCATGTCTTCCTGCCACAACCAAGCAGCAGCCGGAAGGCATGACACTGGAGCAAATGTGCACTCTTGTGATTTCTGGGAATCCTACTGTGCCAGGGGAATCCCCAGTACGTTAGCTAAGCTGGATCAGGGCTGAGCTATTTTTTTCAGAGGCACATCAGTGAATGAGGGCTGTACTACCTATATAATACCTGGGAGTCTGTATTAAAAACCAGTTGAAATAGTTCAGAGGACAGAATAACAACTGTGGAAATTATTTTAGGCATGGGACATTCATGTTGGTGTGAAAGATTTATAGAAGCCAGAGAGAAAAAGTCATGGAGAGATCCAAATCAGTAGCACGAGCAAAGGATGTAGCATGGGATGAATTAGCCAAGGATTGCGTATAGCTTTTTTTGGTATATTTATAGCTGGGAACTTTTCTATAATCATGCCATCCTCATAGAAAATTCACTACTAAAATCACTTCACGCATATTTTCCCTGTACATGTATTTGTCACCATCCTGCACTCATCTCCAGTTTTCATGTTGGTTTCTCACATAAAGTCATCTCTTGCACTCTCCACTCATTCTTCTTCAAAACAGATTCAAAAAATAATTGTTTAATGATATATCTATTGTTATTATTGATAACCATTACTGAAAGATGATTATCTTTCTAACTTTTTGAAGGCAAGAACCCTGATCTGGAAGAGTAAAGCCTCTGGTCCTATCAGGTTATTGATGCAAAAGAGCTCCAGCTCTAGGGACTGGTCTCTATTCCCCCAAATGAAGGTTGGAGAAATTAATCATGGAGGTACCTTTAAAAGTTACAGATCGTTAATGACAGTTGGAAGCAAATAACTCCACACACACAAAAAAGTAAGCAGTGCAGCCTCTGAAGTATGCAGTCAGAATCAATAACAGAAGTGAAACTTACTGTTGTTCTTTGACAATGGATTATTCTGGCTAATTATTTGTTCATTGACCATTTCCACTCAGATTCTCCAAATGGAAGTGCTTCTGAACAGACTGCTTTTACTAGTGCTAAACTCAGGGCAAAAATTAGGTGTTTTGAAAAATATAGTTGTCAAGATATCAAAAGTAATCTGTAGATGTCTCCTTTGTCAGTCTCATGATGTGGAAAATGGTAATGATTTCCTAGTATTCATTTGACTGTGTCATCGATACAGTGATTTGACAAATCTTTGAACTGGACAACTGACAGGGAAGAATAAACAAATAGGCAAAAGCAAGGGAGTTCTGGAGTTTTTTAAAAAAATCTCTGATCTTTTGTATTGATCTGTTGCTTTCTGGCATGTTGAAAGGATGCGTGTGAAGTGAAGTTGAAGCCCTGCTTGCCATGGGAGGTTTAGGAGAACAACAACATCTTAAGAAGCTTCCTGTTGCCACATATTTGCTCAACTTTTGATCCACTCTGCAGGCAGAAAGGGGGAGGGATGGGAGAGAAAACTACAGTTTTAAAGACTAACAAAATCTGTGCATGGATTTTATTAACTCACAGGTGAAGAAGACTTTACAAATTATTTTGAGAAACACAATCAGAAAATAAAGTTGAATGTCATGGTTATTTACAAGCATGTGCTCGTACACATGCACACATAAACCACTAAGACAACGGCATAATTTCAAACAGAAGACTAAGAAAGTGAGGGGAATATCTTCCAAAGGAAAGATAATAATGAAAAAAGTGATTCCTTCTATATTTGTACCGGAAACAGGTAACTAAGTCCACATTGGATCCCAGTGTTTTAGCTGCAGGCCTGAAAGAACGAGGGAATTGGGCATGAAAGATACGTAAGTGATGGCATCATGGAGAAATGGTTCGCATCTTATTATACATGCTGAGGTGGTGTCAGTCAGTAAATTATTCTTGGTTCAGGCCATATATAGGCTTACTTAAATTTGGATTCAGACTTACATATGAATGCAGTCATTTTTATTCTGGGCTGTGATGGTGGTTTAACCATGATGCCAAATGTTCATAAAAACTTCCTACCAAAAATGGGAGGAGTAGAGAAGCTCATTATTCTCTAAAAATGGAAATTTGCATCCAAGCAGATACATTAATCTAGCACAGTAGGGTCTAGTATGGTATGAGTTGGCCAACTTGGAAAGCTTGGCTTTCAGTACGAGCAGAAATCTTCCAATACATGAAGAGAAGCGGCGTTCTTAGGAATGCTTTACAACCATACTTGTGCTTTAATACTATCAGCAAATCAATTAAAGGGAACCATAAATGAATCCAGATAGTTTGCCTAAAGTAAGTACATTTCTATTACACTTTTTGCCTTTCTTTCCTCCTGCCATTTATTTCTCTGTTACTTTGTAATCATTTTCCAATTTTTAATCAATTTATATTGTTAGTTATCTATTTATTAATGCTTTGTAATATTCATAGATCAGGTTGACTGTATGTTTATTATTCTAACATCTGTGTATTTATTATGGGAAAATCTATCTTTACGGACTTGCGTTATATCCAATAAAAACAATATGAGGGAAAGAAAGGAATCATACAGCTGGAAACAATTTGGAGGGGAAAAATGAGCTGGAATTAGATTATTTTAAATATGATACAGAGCAGGCTATACACTTCACTGACGGAAAGGCAGTAATTATCTTTGTCATAGCAGTAGGTGCTATGATTGGTTTAGGCATTTGCCAGTTATTGTGAACCTCAATTGCACAGTGGCTTTTGGACCTAACGTGGAAAAATTCCTGGTTTTCTTGTTGTCATATAGCGTGGTCCCAGACATCAATGTCCTTTGAGCATTCAAGCAACTGAACAGAAAGAAACTTGCTTTCAGCAATTTGAACTGGCTGTCTGCGTTGGTGCTAGGATATGGTAAAAAAAAATCTCAGTGTGAGAGGTGGCTTCTCAGGGGATTGGCATCAGCTTTCAACTCCTAGCGCAGCCAGCTGCCTGGGATGCCAGGAGAGAGGTGCACAGGATGCATTTAATCAGCTGAAATCAGCCCTGTTTCTAAGGCTATCTGTGACTTCCAGAAGACAGCACAGGAGCAATACGGACTGTGTCTTTATTACTTGCATGGCTACCGTGGAGTGACTGTTGATGTCCATTTCACAAAATGTCTTGCGGAGACATCGCATTTGCAAGTGTGATTCAGTTAAACTAGTAGATACTACAAATACCATGGCAAATGTAATGAGCTGTGGCTTATGCAAGGATAGTTTTTAATAGAAACAGAGTGATGTATAACAAGATGTATAATTCTTGGTTGGTTCGAGAGAGAATTTTCTCATTAGGATGAACTAGGAAAAAAACATTAGCAAGACACGCATAGCGAACCACCACTCCTACCAGGTGGGTAACTGACAGGTGGGCAGACAGAGGCAGTTGGTAAAGAGGGAAAAAACCCCAAAATCTGAGGACTACCTCACTTTGCTTATTTTGCAGGAAAGATTTATCAAATTGCAAATGCTCACTGCAAAGCCTTCTCTTAAAATGCCTTAAACAGTGCATTTCGTTTCACAAGTGTCATGTCGTTGCTGGAATTAGAAACAAAAATATCCTTAACCTTAAGGATATCCAGTATATTTGTTCGAACTTATTAGATATATATTATTACAGAAGGATTTCAGTTGTGGCAGTGACAAGTTGCCTTAAAAAGGCAGAAAGGCCATGCTGGAACAGAGCTGGGCTATTCCACCTAAAGACCCACGCACTTGTATTAGTTACCATACAGGCAGTAAGGTAAGTAGTATAAGGCACACAAGCTGCCTTAAAAGGACAGTTTTCCAGTGCAATTAATTTTGATGGAAGGCTAAACAGTGGGAAAAAAGCTGTAATAATCTAGTAGTTACAAGGTAAAGTTAGTGAGAGAACTATTTTATTTTGCATTATCAACTTTGGAGGAAATCAGTTGATTCAGACAGTTCATACTTTCTGACTGTAGAAGGGTGGATAAGCATTTTACTATCACAGTAGAAAAGCAAGAGAGTAACCCAAACCAGAGTAAGAAAATAAACTTCCCAGCTGGCGGCAGCTGAGGTTGGGAAGGATTGGTAAAAAAAGTTATGAAACAACTACTGTGCTAAGAATTTATATTATTTTAACTCAGGAGACAGCCTATTGTGAGAGTTGTAGGTTCAGACTCCTTCATTTTACTAGGTTTCTGTTACTTGGAGGGTTTTAGAAAAATAAAAATATCATTCTGTTCTAAGAAAGTACACTCATATTAAAGACACGTCCTATTTTGAGAGGATGGGGTTATCCAGCTTAGTGAATCAATTCAAAAATCTGTGGGTGATAATTTATCTGTGCTTTAAAAATTTCTTTATATGCCAGAGCCTCATAATGATCCAGTGAGGCTTAACTAATGTTTTCAAAACACTGCGAATCATAGATGAAAAGATAAACGAGTGGACAGTACCATTTGTAAATTATGAGTCAATAGTAATAAATTTTGTCTAACGACATTAGATAAAATGTTGCTTTGCTACATTATCATCTCTATCTCTTTTCTTTGTCTTCTTATAAAAGAAATCTCTAGCATCTATCATCTGTAGCATATAATGATTTCCAACCACAAATAGTCAAATTTTTATATTTCCCAATTTATAATCTCTATGCCCTAGTCTTTTTGTAAGGTACTACTCTCTAGTTCAAGTGTAGCTCAACTGTGTTTGCTTTTCCCTCAAGGAAAAGTTTGAAGAAAAGTATGAGTTCTCTTAAACTAAAATGTTATTGTTGTCATTTAAAGATTTGTCTCTTTGGCAGCAGGCTTGCTTTAAAAGGCAGACATCCTTATTCTAAACATAGCACTAATACGTTAATACAATTACTTAATGAACTCTGCATGGCTTGCAGCTGGATGACAAATGGTAGATGTTGACCTGAATGAAATCTGGAATATCCATCGTGAGGGAAGTGCTAACTTTTTAAACTGATGTTTCATTCAATTTTTACATATGAAAATGAAGATTTTCTTGGAACTGATGTTTTGCTGGAGACGTTTTCAAACTAAAATATGCTGATATGCCTTACTCTGACCAACTCTGTTTCAGTTTGTTAGTGCACTTAATTTAAATCAGTTAAGTGCATTGATGTACATTGATGCAGGGAACTGTAACTGGGGAGACTCAAGTCTCTGTATCTCATGAGCTCTGGTCTCGCATGCTTCCGCATGTATTCTATGCTATATTGTTCCATAACACATTGCACAGCTTGACAGGAGACATCACGTAGCACGACACACTGCCTTCCTGTGACCTGAAACCTCAAGTTAAAAATAGGCCATTATGCTCTCAAAAAAACAATGGACTGACGTGAGAATGCAGTTTAATATTTTGTTTCAATGGCTCAAAACTAAATGGAGCTGCATTTTATTAAATGGAATATCTCTATTTAAATGTTGATGTGGAAAAGAAACACTTTTTTGGAGAGGGGTGGGTACTTACAGTCTGGCACTCTGCAATCATTCCAATAAATATGTAATTAACTGTAGTGGAAAAGGGTGCTGTATAATGTGGCCTTACAGGCTGAGTCTGATCATCTCCTACTCAGCACTGGCCAGAACAAAACCCCTCCCTTTCTCTTGCTTTTAACTTTGTCTTTAGCTACTCAGGATAAAATTTTCAATGTTACTTTTCTGGTCTGCCTTGGGATGAGTGAGTCAGAGGTCCTGTGGAAAAGATAGTATGCAAATTCTAGGCTATTATTTAATTGAATACTCTACTAAAATTTGGACATGACAGCGCCAAGTTTGCACAGCAGCATTAAGTTTGACATCTCCTTACTTCCAAGTGCCTCACTAGGAATGTTAATATTCCTTTAATGTCAAATTTTTTATGTCACTTTGTAATAAAATTGCAGGCTACAAACGATCCATAGCATGTTGACTCAATTAGTTACTTCTAGTGTCACAGTCCTATTGGTTAATGACTTACAATGTAATGCACACTTAAAACAGGAAGGCAAATAATATTTAACATTAAATAAAGTGGTGCTGGGCTTAATCCAAAATGACAGAGGCCAAATTCTAGCCTTATTGCAGTCAGTAGAAATTTTGCCACTGCTTTCACCAGAGCCAGGATTTTACAGCCGCTAAAAAGGCTCCTGGCTTTTGGGCATCAGCAGAAGTTCAAATTGGAGCTGAATTTCTTAGCAGGGACTCAGCTAAAACCTAATTAGTTAAATAGAAATCAACTATACGACACTCAATTTTTTAAGAACAGAGCAGCTTCGTGAACAGGCAGTTGCTGCCAAATCTTGCCACGGCAAGGAAAGTTCTTTACGTAAGGTGACAGGCAGCGCAGGATAGCAGCTAACCTGTCGGTACGTGATCCTGTAGTAACTTGGGGTTCTAATGACTTTGGAGATTCCTTGAGCTTTACTACTGCGGTTCACTGTGTTGTCAAAATCTCTTCCCTAGAATTACAGATGATAGGTTTGGTCATCTAGTTCAACCTCTACATCAAGCAGGACAGGCTAAACATAACATTAGATTTCAGAGCTACATGTGTAGCAGCATCCCTCCCTTTCCTCCTCTGTTCTCTGGGATACACTCTGTTTGGTAAACCACCTGTTTCTAAATTGAAAAGCTTGAAATGCACTGAGAGACATTTACGAACATTACAAAAAGCACAGCATTTGTTGATCTGTACATTTTGGTTCGCAAATAAATGTTTTAGCATTCAGGCTTAGATTGCCGATCCATACAGTTTGTTGTCTTGTCTCTAGTCACAAGCAATTTCTTTTCCTAATGGCATATTCCAAAATATTTTGTCTGACAAATATCTTACTTTCTAATTGATAAAATTTCCTTTCTGGGTATCGTGCATGACTTTTTAGCATTGGATTAACTTACCAGTGACTGTAATTTATTACTTACTGAAGTATTGTATGTCCATGGCTGTGAAGTATAATATTATTGTTACGGATATGAGTCAAATAAAAATGAAAGAAATAAAGCAAGCAAGAGAGAGGACTAAATTATCTACTATTTGGAGGCTTGAAAAAATAAATCTAGCATGGTAGTTGTTAGGGAATATAGCTAAGGTGGCTGTTCTCTCAGGATTCAAACTGGCCAACAACTTTAGTTGTGCTCTGTTTACCCAATATGTGCTTAACTTCAAACCCATTTTAAGTCCCATTAAGTAAAAGAGGGTTTAAAAGTGTTTCACTTTAAATGCACGCCCAAGTGTTTTGCAGAACACAGAAGTCATAGTGAAAGCCAGCATACAAGATGGTGCTGACAATAAGTCCTTCAGCTAGTAAAAGTTGTCGCACCTATCCAGTTTTGATCAGATTTGGCCTTAGGATTTAAGTGGATCTGTGAGACAACTTTTAGGCACAAGTGTAATCTGTTGCAATCTAGAATGCTGTCGCCACTCAGAGGTTCAACCTCCAATTTCTCGGACTGTGAAAGAAAGATGATTCCTAAGACTTAACCAGTGTCAGTGTAAATTGTGGGCTTGGATGGCTGAGGAGTCTTAAGTAGACTGCTCCCCAGAAAGCTCACTGGTGCACTGGGAGAAGACACTTCTATCTCTAGATAGAAGATCAATGTACATGGACTGAATTGCTGTAGACGGGAGAGCTATATTCAACTTGCTAAAATGAACAAAGTTTACACACGGATCATGATTTATTTATACCTGTTCTCTCATTTCTTCATGACAATGTGGAAAATAGTTTTCTGTCTGATTCAGCCCCCACCCATCCTGTTCAGAAGAGGTCTCCACACAATGTGCCACATGACATGGTCAGTGCACCCTTGCAGTTTCTGAGGGGAACGGCACAAGACGTAGTGTTGGATTCTGTCTCTGTTGCTGAACGAAAGGACTTAAAAAACAGAGGCAGAAAAATGGGGAGCTCCTTCCTCACTTTGTTCCTTTGGCCCAGTTGCATACCACATAGCTCCAGGCATTTGCATGAGATGTCTAAGACAGAAACCTAGCGAACCTGTACTCCTTGTATGGTCAAAGAAGAGAGAGAAGCACTTCCAGGGTGCGATTTGGACCTTAATTTGGCTGCATGACTGTCTGGAGGTCACTGTTGACTATCCTGGAAGCTTAGACTCCCTAATTAGGTATCAAGCTTGTTGATATCTAATTTTGGTTCGTCAATGAAATTTTTCCACCTCTCCATGTATCTCAGGGAGATATCTCTCATGAATTTATACCTGCTTGCCCTACATAACAGACCTGGAAACTTGATCTTCATTTAAAGTCCTAGCTATTCTTGGTACTCATTCACCAGTAGTACCTGCAAAAGTTGTCTTAGCTGATGACTTTCAGACAGATACAGGAAAAAAAAATATGCTCCAACCACAGGCTTAACTTCACCACTGCTTTTTGGAAATTTAAGAACAATTGGGAGTCCAAAATTACCACCAGATGGTGCACCTATTTAGTAAGTGACAGAGACATGTTCCACAAGAAAGGATAGCCACAACCTCCAGCAGCCCACGAAGTTGCTTCCTCTGCTGTTTATTCTCAGCTGTGATATAAATTGAATGTGTTTGAAACATGGACCTGCTGGTCATACTATTCTGTTACACTTAGTATGGAGTGTGTTTTCAATCTCTGCGATGGAAGCCTGTCAACTGCCTGGCTAGAGACATGAGGAAGTGGGAAAGAGCGTAGCAGGTCTACAAATACATGTAAAGGGAGCAGGAAAGACAAAGAGATGGGCCAGGAGCAGGCAAAATTGGTAACGGTGGATGGAAATGAACAGGCTCCAAAATCAGAAATCGTCAGTGCAGAATATCTATGCCTTGCTGTTACATTAAGTTGGGCTAGTTCTGGCTATTAATGGTAGGCAGCTGGGAGAAGGTTGAGGTCAGGGCTTTTCTGAAGGATAGTCTTGATGTATAAGCCAGTATTTTGGAAAAGCGTCACTACCAGTATCCCAGGAGAAACACATGGGATATTTTATTAACTGCATAGCAAGGGTGGTGAACTTTCCTAAACAGTGAAGTGGTTTTTATTCTCTAACTGCTTCTCATTCCTAAGCACTTGTGGTACTCCACACTCAGAGAAAGATTAGCACAAGTTGATAAGCATGTATTTTCTGCCATATATCTCAAAATGTCACAAGACCATGTGATTCTTTCAACTGGATTTGCTGTAAATCAATACATTATCATGTGTATCATGAGTAGGTCTCTTTTCCTGTTCTGTTCTACTTCTTGCTTTAAAGAATATTCTAAAGTAATATGTAGGTTCTGGCAAGACTCTTTCATGAGCATTACAAAACTGATGCAGTAAAAAATATTGTGAACATCTCATCCCTTTGTATAGATGTGTCTTTTACTGCTTTCTATTGTTTTGGTGTGTTTTAAAGGATGCTGTCAATAGAATTTAATATATTGCTAGACAATGATTAATTAGAAAGGTTGCTACTTTAATTACAATTTGACTAGCAAAGAAATGCCAGAACTAAAAATTTCCTCTGAGTAAAGAGTGAAAATATTTGCATATTCTTTAACATGAGAAGTATTCATTCTGAGCAGAAAAAATCATTTTTTGTTCTCCTTGTCCGAGCTAAGAGGAAGGCGTCCTCAAGAAGCTCAACACAATTCCCTTCCTATCATTTTTCACATACCCTGTGGCTCCTAGTTCAATGTGAGAACTATCATTTTATGGTTAAAGCATGGACCAGGAGATAATGGACTTGGATTCTGTTCCTAGCTGGGCCATATACTTTTCTTGTGACCTTGGGCAAGTCAGTTCATACCTCGCTGTCTGAAGACTACAGATGAGTAATTTCAGTGGGGAATTGAAAGGTTTAATTAATGTGGACTAACCTCCACTTAAATTTCTGTGAAGTACTCTGGGATCCTCAAACAAAAATGGTTGCCGTTAAGGTCTTGTTATCCAAACAGGAAACAAAGGACAGAAATGTCATGGAGGGATTTGTTCTTCTAGAAACCAAGTCCAGGCCTGAAAAAGACAATACTGAAAAATCTTGATATAATAGGCCCGATGAGATTAATAGCTTATTATGAAAAAATTTGGAAACTTTAGGCAGTTGTCCACAAAGAGCCTAAACTCAAATTTCACAAAGAGAAAATACGTACATGTTCAGTACTTACATGTAATATTAAACAGAGAGAATAAAGTCCACAGGAAGAGTAACAGCTGGTTACTTACTATACAGTCGCTGTATGTGTGCTGTGATTCTTCTAGTAAATCTGTCTCTCAAAGGCCCTCTTTTTCTAGCTACTGGTGCACAGTGACATCCTGACACCAGCGATGGGGCTTGAACAAGTTCTCTCTTCTTCCCTTTCTTTTTCTCCTGTCTCCCATTTTCTTTTACTTTGGTAGTTCGGTAATGCTGAAACGAGGTTCCCTTCCCTTCCCTTCCCTTCCCTTCCCTTCCCTTCCCTTCCCTTCCCTTCCCTTCCCTTCCCTTCCCTTCCCTTCCCTTCCCTTCCCTTCCCTTCCCTTCCCTTCCCTTCCCTTCCCTTCCCTTCCCTTCCCTTCCCTTCCCTTCCCTTCCCTTCCTTTCCCTTCCCTTCCCTTCCCTTCCCTTCTCTTCCGTTTGCTTTTCTCTTGTCCATTGATCAACCGTGTTGCTCTATTATAGACACTGTAATATCAACTCCAGCATAAACAGAAGCTCTTAGCAGGAGAGTTAGCTGGGATTTCCTTGCCCTCTTTCACGACTGAAGTTTCTGCAGTGCCACTTTCTTGTTTGTTTTCAGGGATTAGTGGCAATATTCTACATACTGATGACAAAATGAGGCATAAACTTCACTCAAAAAAATGCAAGACACTGATTTTTAAAAGACCCTGGACTATTGTGCTACGAGGGATGGGCATGGAAAGTCTGGAGGCAGCAGACTACTCTCAAATCTGAGTGGCAGTGAGATTGCTGATGGGTTTTACACAGCATGAAGTGTTTCAATGAATATTATGTCCTCAAAGTCAAATTCAAAGTCTGATCTGCATGGAATATCTCATGTAGCAGCATGTGCATGCTGTCAGTTTGTGTTAGCCAAAGGAGCATTACATCATGTGACAGACAAAAACACTACTTGGTACCATATAGCCTAATCCAAGACTTTTCACGTGAAACATTTGTTTTGTTTTGGTTTTAAGATGTTCTAACTGGTCTGTTTTAATTAGAGCTCAACCTGAACCACAAACGATAGATTTGAACTTTCCCAGAGTTCAGTGGTGTTCAGATCTGGCTTTTGGTTTGGCCCATCACAAAACCAGGGGTCAGCTTCAAAGTTCAGATCTGGAAATGGGCTGCTACAAAGTTGGGGGCTGAAAAGCTTATTTAATGAGACCCACATCTCATTTTAATGGCGGATTTGCAGTAGAGATACTTGCTAGTGTTTTCTAAACATACTTTTATGTAAGCAGTCTTGAAGACTGGTGTTGATACCAATCTATCTATTTAAATACTCTTGTATTTATACTGCAGAAAGACAATTGTCCCTGTTTTCTTGGTCACAAAGCCTGGATCCTGGTCTGAAGTTGGAATACCTTAAAAATGTATGGATCTTGCTTCTGATCTTTGTTTAAAACCCATCCTTCAGTTTTAGGGTATTGCACTTAAAAACAATGGAAGCCCTTTGTGGGCTAGAAATTTGATCTTTTTATCCTCATAATATTTAGTATTTTCAGCTGAACTCACAGGGCCAGAATCCACACATTTGTCAAACTCTTGCCTGTGTGGATCAGTATCTTGGATTGAGTTTCTTCACTACTTGGCAAAACACAAGCTTAGCACAACACAAATAATAAATAACAACTAGTGGTCTACTAGAGAAGACAACCTGACTGGTAGGGTTAACTGGGCAGGTTCAGATTAAACACTGATTCAGCACCATTCTTAATATAATTCTTAATTTAATTCTTCCTTGTTTATGTGAATCTTGTCACTTCCCAACTCCTATCAGGATCAGAAACTCCAGAGCTGAAAAAAAATCTTCGCTCTTGTGATGTTTCCAGACTCAATTTGCAAACCAGAGAGGTTTGGACCAGAATCTAAACTTTGTGTATTTATCCAAAACCCTCTGAGCTATTTACTCATTTAAATCTCTTTCATATGTGTGATTTGTGCCATGTCTTGTTCACTGGGGTTACAAGCCTGACTACCAGGGAAAGATCCTTCAAACACCAAGAAGGGCAGACATCATTACTTGAATCTAGCTCTCCTCCCAGAAAGATTGTCAGGCAACTCAAATGTATCATAAATGTGAATGCAGCCACACAAGCAGTGTAAGAGCATTTGGAAAATATTTAAGTGAATTAGAAAGGAACTTTCAACCCAGCCCTTTCACCAGAACTTTCTCATTTGCTTTCCACAAAATCTGAGCTCTGACAGGGAATGCCAGTGACTTATGGGGGTAGTGCCCAGCTGTTTGCCCTATGCCTTGAAGACACAATCTCTGCAGCAAAATTAGCAGAGCAGAATGCAGGCTCATAGTCATGATCTGCAAACCCAGCCTCTCCACTGCTACCACCAAGGAAGGGCTGGTTTGGGCTGGACTGTAAGCTAAATCCATGATGCATGGTCCTTCTGCTGCCACAGGAGTGGTAACGTCCTAAACAGCCACGCCAAGACTCACCATGTCTCACCTGTCAAACCCTACCTTGCCAAGAATGCACCAGAGAAACACATTAAAGCCCTCACACCTAAAGAATGAGCGGTCAGTCACCAGCCATAGCGCTCATGCTATGGTTTGCTTGTGAAACTTGACGTGTTGAGTTGGTCTTCTAAGGTGTCCTGCCAGGCATACGAAACCATGCCAGGACTTTATGTGAGCAACAGATTTGTTAGACAACCTTAATGAACAACACGCAGAATTTTCCTCTGAGAGACAATCCAACAGCAATTTCCAGCAAATACAACAAGAACCTCTCTGCTTGTGCAGAATTTTACAGGAAAAGGCAACATTCTGGTACACTATTTGACGCTTTTTTTTTTTTGTCAAGCACGGGAAATAGTCTTTTTTCTATGACTATACAGTTTTGAAGAATATCTTGAGGCCACCTTGAAGAGCAGGGTTGCTGGACAAGATGAAAGCTTAATAATTTCTGTGCCTGGAAAGTTCCATCGCAGGCACACAGGAGCTGTTTCTCCATCACCTGTAGTCTGAAATGCTTTTCAGAGCCTCCAGCCTGGCTGTCACCGTTTCTGAGGTTGGGTAGTACTTCCTCCACATTCATTGCTATTACCACAAAACGGTGAGGAGATCAAGGTATTTCTAGATGTCACCATTTCATAGTTGTTTAACATAATACTCCTCTTGTACTGCTGTTGCAGTGAAAGCTTCAGCATGATGGATGGTTATGCCATTTAATGATATTTCTCTGAATTTAGATTGGAAATCTGTCAAATAAATTAAATAAATGTTTATTTATTAGGTCCTGTCTAGACCAAGCAGATGCCTAGTGTAAAGGATTCAGTCTAATAAACGATACTGCTGCTCTTCATAACTCTTATTTTACAAATGCCGTTACTAAGTAGAACTAGTACTTTATTTTATATAAAATCATTCTAATTCTTTATTTGATAGAATCAAGTTAAATGATACTCAAAAAAACCTAGAAAAATACACTAGAAGAAGTTATATGATGTTCAGTAGAATATCTTTATCCTAATTAGTGACACCAACAAAGTCATCTTCTGGCTTTTACTGTAACAAAATCTTTTTTTTCCCCAGTCAGAACATAAAACAGGATAATGGACTGATAGTGGAATATTCTAAGGGTGGGATCTCCTTTTCTAAAACCACTGTATACCCTCAGCAATTACACTTAGATGACTACTGCCAGCATAGTTGGAAAGGCTTTCTCTGCAGGGAAATCTGGCTTAACTCTATGATGGGATAAGTGTAGATGCTCTCCTTACTTTGCCTTTTCTGCTGCCAGTTTTGGGACTTCCCCATCCAGCTTGATAGCTTCCGGAAATCTTGACTTTTGGTTTCTAGCTCTCTCAGTGCTTGGTAAGGCTGGATTCCTATCCTGGCCACGTGGGAAATACTAGGTGGCAGAAAATCTGAAAGATAGACTTTAGAGCCAACATCCCTTTGCAGATCTAGCTCTAGGTGTCTAGCTCTTGTCCTGTAAATGCAATAAATTTTTTTACTGTAAACATTGACATCTAATCTAAAACCAGTACCTCATACCTACAAAATGTCTTGGGCTATGCTTGCTTGCTACTGCTCATGCTTTGTATATGTTTCCAAAAGGAGGTTTCTAGATTAACACATACATATATATATATATATATAAAAATTGTGTTTGCTAAAATAAAAAGTGAGTATGAGAAAAAAGACTATACTGACAAATTGAAGAAACCAGCTTTTAAGATCCTGCTCAAAGTTGCATGTCTTACTAGTTGTCAAGAAATGTCATCAGCTCCAAATGGGGGCGTGAAAACATTTAGCATCTCTCTGAAACTGAAGCAAATGCAACCTCAGCAAAACTTCTGGCAAGACATTTAGATTAGTTATTTTTTCAAATTAAAAGTAAAGGTAGGATGTGCATCTAATGCTATGCAGGTATGGCATGTGAGGAGGTGTGAATGAAGAATGTTAGGAGTGGACTCTAAGTACCGTGTACCTCTCTGGCAGGCACAGTGATGCTGCACATTGCGGTGTCCAAATCCCTTTATGGCTTTGGCAGTAATGACCAGTTCCATACTGTGCTAGAACAGTAGGTGGAAGAGCACAACAGAGAAATCCTAGTCCCAGGACCGGCTGGTTCTTTCTTGAAGGTCTCCTGTTCCACCATGCATCTGCATGGACATCCTACCTGAAAACAGGGTTGAATTTGTGTTTCAGTTGTTCATTAAGCAGTCTACAGCTAAATTCCTTGGTAGCGCCCCCACCAAAGAGAATCCAACAAGAGGACAGCTTGCTCTCTTCCAGGTCCTTCTGCCCTACGGATAAATTCCTTAACCTCCTTGTGCTCCTGTGAAAGAGAGGTAATATCATCTCTTCTGTTGCCCTCTCCAGCTGAAAGATGAGGCTTCTTAAGGCAAGGACTACCTCTTGCATAAACAGATTTGTGTCTGACATAAATTTTAGCTAGGTAGTATATCTGTAATTCAATAATTATGGCACATTAATAGGCTCCGCACAATATATTGAGGTAACATTCATGATTTAACTAAACCGCCTCAAGAAATTCTGAAGCAAGTGCTGAAATTTCATTTGTAGCATACACAGACATCTGCACCCACAGCACTCACCCTCAGACACTCTGACATGCCCAGGTATAAGAGCTTGGTGCTTACAAGCACTCATAATTCAGTGAACCCTTTGAAAGGTGTTATTATTGAACATGTTTCTACAGTGAAGCATAGGTGTGCACAGTGAATTACAAAAGAATACAGACATGACCACTGCCCTCAGGGATTTGTTATCTAGGTTAGAAGTGACATAACACAGGAAAAGATGACTTCATGCAAATGGCAGTGCAGATTTATTTTTAAAGAGATGTTCTTCAACATAGTTATGTCAGGCCACTGAAGTGATTGAAATGAGTTAATTAAAATACTGACCCAGCAGAGAGTCCACTGAGTAGGTCTGATACAGCAAGGCGATGACTTCTTAATATTCACGAGCGTGGTAGCAGGGATGACAGAGCATTTGTGAAATTGAGTCTATAGCAAAGTCAAATATAAACACAGAATCATAGAATAATTTAGGTTGGATGTGTGCTCTATCGACAGCCAAGGAGAATATCCATCCTGAACTGATTCACTGACTAAACGCTCAAGCCTATACAATCCACACACATGAAAATGTCAGTGACTAAAATGGTTTGGTAGCAACCTACCCTGTTGTTTTATCCTACTAAACTGAGCATGAAACTGACTTGAAAACAAATTTTCTTTAAAAATGTGGTAGTACTGTCTTCAATTTCCCTGGCAGATTCGGAGTGGAGGTTTCTTTTCTGCTGGGTTTTGGGGTATTTTTTTTGATGATGTGTCAAGTATATTTTCTATTTCTTAAATCAGAGTGGACAACATTTCCTTTGCTGAGCACCACGCAGGTATCTCAAAAACCTTTAACAGGCCACATTGTAGTGTAAGAACACTATCAAGAGTAATCCTAAAAAAAGAAGAAAAATATGTGCCCACATAGCTATAGATTCCCTTCCCTATTTCTTAAATGTCGTTTTACTTCTCCCTTGTGAAATGCCCTTAAAAAAAGAGACCATAATGTGTTGGCAAATCCTGCACATAAGAACTGCTGTAGTGAATAGGTTGAGGTGGTTGAATTAATAGACTAGACTAGACTAGAATAAAATAGAATATATAACAACATCTGGTTCCTCATAGCCCCATTTAATTTAAAGATGTTAGCATACTTTAGGACTCAGTTTCTCCGAGATGCCTTCAGGAGTCCATGCTTTCTGAGAAGGGCTGCAAAGAACTTTTTAAAAGCCCAGTACGCTGCAAGGTGCCTCCAGCTGAGCTTTCACATATTACGACGTATGAAACCGCTAGTCATCACTGAAAAGAAAAAGCAGAAAACATTCATCAGGGAATCATTAAGTCCCACAACAAGATGTCACTAGGTCCAGAAGAGAACGCAGGCAGGAGACGATCTCTCTGCTCCAGCTATTGCATCCCACATACTACTGTGACAGTATGAGCAGTAGCATTGTGAAAACACAGCCGGCTGTGACACTGCACAGGCTTTTCTCAATGGCACACAGTGTATCTGGGAACTGCCCCCTCGCGCTTTGTGCACTGCGTATTTCTTAAGCCATGCTCTTGTGCGTTCTTTAAATGAATGCTTAGCACCATGTTCTGATTAAACCTTGACAAAAACAAGCAGTGGTTCTTTTGGATTAAAACTCAATTTCCCTATTTTCTGTCAAGACCGAGATACAGGTTGTTTTTTTACAGCGAATGTAGTTTTACAGGGGAGAGCCCCAAAATTTCGTATTTCTCTTGGCATGTCTAAACAACCTTTCAAAGATCACAGCTAACTTACAAACCTCACAGGAGCTGTCCCAGAAAACACCACCAAGGGACATGCTGCCAAAAGACAGTCAAAAACACAACAGAATTACGCTCACTTTGGAACAGAAATGCTGACTATTGTTTACGGTTGCCAGGAGTTAACTGAATATGTTTAGAGGGTAAATGAAGTAAAAAAGCCCTGTAAGTTGTTGGAAACCTCATTACAGAAACCACTGTGGAAAGTACCATCAAGCCTTTAGAAAATAACCATGAAATTGGAAAAATGCTTGAAAAAATGTGAAAGAGAGAGGCATAGTAAATAGCTCTTTTTAACAGACACGCTTCTAAAAGTATATAAATAGTGCCAGCAAGGACCTGTTAAATGGCAAGTGTGAAATAAATCTGGCTCATACACAACTCATTCTAAAATAAAATTTGACTAACCCACAAAAGCAGCAGAAAATCCAGTTGACAGAGTGATTCTAAAGTCATGGCCAAAATTCTGGCACCTCCAACCATAAAAATGTAGTGGGAGTCTAGAGATGAAAATTGCTGAATAAGAGAAGAATCTGAAAATAAACCATTATGTCACAGCACTACACATTTTCAGCTTTGAAATCTGCTATATTCTGTATTCCAACCAAGCGTAGTCGGAAACAGACATCAGGTGCAGCCTAGGAAAAAGCTACTGAAATCATGTACAACTCCTGCTCTAGCTCTAGGCCAACTAAACAGACCTATGTGGATGAAATAAAACTAAACAAGACTATTTTAATTAGACCATAGTAGAAAAAAATATTTTAGGGAGGAAATGGGAAAAAAAATATTCTAAAGGGAACATTAACTAATGTGTCCATCAGAAGACTCCACCAGATTTGACCAGAAAGTCCTGCCAAGGTAACAGGTATTCAATCTGCACCAGGTTCATCATTCAGGAGCACTTCTGAGCACAGGTTCTACAAGAGGAACCTCATTACCATGGATGACTACATCTGTTTTTTTGACAACGGGGTACACAGTAATCATTCACTCAGTTCTTTGTCAGTGAGTGGAAGATGAAGAAAAAAGGCTGGTCTACTACTCCGTAGAGCAGACCCCTCAGGACAGTGTAAACCAAGGACAATGTCATCATCATTTACAAATGATGACAGAGCTAATATCATTGACAGAGGAATACCATCTCAGCATTAGATAGAGGGAAGTATCAATATTTGGACAGGTTGAATGCTTTCTAGTTAGCTGTACCTCATCTCAGAACATTTAATGAAGCCATTTTAGAGCCATTAGTCCTGACAGCCATTAGCACTGAAAACTTGTGGAGAATTCTAATTAAGAAGAATTTGAAAGACGAATGTATTGCTTTTGTCTAAAAGAAAAAAAAAAAAGAAAGTAATTATAGGACCAATCTGCTTAACTTCAGTAAATGAAAACATATGAGAACAAAAACCCATTTGTAAGCTCATAACTGAAAACAAGGAGATGACAGTCAACAAGGATCTGTCAAGAGCAAATCATGTTAAACCAATCTAATTTCCTTCTTTTGCCACCCAGGGCCTCAGAAGCAGAGAAGCAGCAGTTTGTACCATATATCTTGGACTCCAATGAAGTTTTTGACGCTGGTTTATATGACATTCTCATAAGAAAACTAAGGAAATGCCAAATGGTTACACGCTATCTGGAAATCGTACTTGGAAAGCAGTTATCAAAATGGAAGGATGTACTAACTGGGTTTCCATTGTAATCTGTGCTGGATCTGGTACCTGTCAGTATTATACTCTTGACTTGACCAAGGGAATAAGCTTTGCACTTTGAATTTACAAATGATAACAGGCTGGGAAGGACTGTAGGGGAGTTGGAAGAAGTTTGGGTCAAAATTGAAAATGATAATGGAGAAATGATCTGGAAAAGAAGTAAAAATAAAAAATAAAAAAAAGGAAAAAGAAAATAGAAAATGGAAAAAGAAAAAAGTAAAAAGAAGAAGAAAGAAAAAAAAGACAAAATGAAAATGTAAAAAGAAAAAAGAAAAAAGAAAAAGAAAAAAGAGAAAAAGAAAAAAGAGAAAAAAGCAAAAAGCAAAAAGTCAAAAAACGAAAAAGAGAAGAAAGAAAAAAGAAAAAAGGAAAAGGAGAGAGGAGAAAAGGGAAAAGAGGAAAGAAAAATAGAAAAGGAAAAATAGAAAAGAAAAAAGGAAAAAAGAAAAAGTAAAGAGGAGGCAAATCAGAACAACAAATACATAGGGATCTATACGTGGGAATAATCAGCTGCACAAATGCAAGATGGGGAACATCTGGTGTGATAGCAGCTGCACAGAAGACAACTGCAAACTGAGCAAGAGTCAAAAATGTCCTGCTGCTGTGAAAACACCATGCTGGCATGAGTAAACAGGAGTGTAACTTTGCAGACATATGAAGAGCTCCTTCTGCTTTAGACCCAAGCAGACAAGGCCTCAGTTGGAGCTCCCTGTCACATCTCCAGTGCCACAAGGCACAGACCAATCTGTTGGGAGAGCCCAGCAAGAGCAGGGGGAAAGATCCTGAAACCGCTCTGCAAGGACTAATGGTGTAACACATCTAGAAATGGGTAGAAGTCTTTAAATATTTAAGGGCTGCTGTTGGAAGAAGGGAGAAATCAGTTCTTAGCATCTGTAGAGAAAGCAGCAGTGGGTTTGTGTTCAGAAAGACAGTTTCAGGTTAATATTAGTAAAATGTGGACCAATAGGGATCCCAAGGCACTGGAATAGGTTGTGGAATCCCCATCACGTAAGATCTTTAAGAGTAGGGTAAATAAAAAGCTATTGTGAAGGACACCTGTGTTATTAGTCTAGGTTAGGTTTGGGGGATGGATTAGAGACACTCCTGAGGGTCCTGACAGCCCTGCTTTTCTATGGTGTTTTTTTCTGCTTGTACAAAGTCATTTCAGTGGTCTACAGTTCCGACATGTAGCATCAGGTATAGTAAATTAGAGGGACAGAGAAATTAAACCAATCCCTACTTTTAGATTATCATCAAAAAGCCCAAAATTGGTTACACTGAAAATGCAAATAGAGAAGGGATCTGCTTGAGACAGTGAGAAAACTCTCACTGACTTGTGTTGCCCTTGGATAGAACCCAAAGAGAAGAGCCTGTACTACTTTCGTTGAGAATTGCTAATGAGTGTGTTGAATAAAATACAAAACTACAAAGGAACTAAACTTGTCTGTGAAAGTCTTCATCCAACCCTACTTAGTTGTCTGAGTTTTAGTTTACTCATCTAGAGGTATCTATTGTGTTTTGCCCATAAAAAAATGACTCAACATGTCCTCAGCTTTCACTAGCAAAAGAAGACTTGTTGAAAAGGATAGGTTTGGCAAAAAAATCAAACTTCTGCTGTGGTTCATTTCTTCTTATCACTGGCCTATATTGTATTGTGTCATATAATCAATCTAGTGTCTTGTGTAAGTACATGAGGAATTTGTTTTGTTTAACAGCAGCATGCAGTATTTTTTTTCTATCATTGTAGACCCAAGATTTAGCAAATTACTGGCTAAACAACATATATTCTACAGTTTAATATTTCAAGTTAAATTACAGTTCTAATAGCTGACATTCAGTGG
Source organism: Caloenas nicobarica (assembly GCF_036013445.1). Lineage (NCBI taxonomy): Eukaryota > Metazoa > Chordata > Aves > Columbiformes > Columbidae > Caloenas > Caloenas nicobarica. The sequence goes on from NC_088245.1 coordinate 74,555,351, forward strand.
CAGTCTTATTCAAGTAGCTGCTGACATAAGCTATTTCAGAATGATGTGTGGAACAACAATATTCTCATCTAGTTACTCAGAAAAATGGAAGCCACGCTAATAACTATGAAACAGTTAAATCTTTAACCCCGCACTCACAGCTAAATGATCAAAATCTGTATTTAGCCTATATGATTCTTAGCTGATACTGGTTACATGCTGAAAATATGCTCCGGTATATATGCATGTTGGAGTGTATAAAGGATAGCAATTATGGAACTTGTAATAATTTCCACATCAGACCATGCTAAGTTTAGTGCTCAGCTGGCAGTCTAAAACTTAGTCAGAGATGACATCTAAATTAGAGGTAAAGTGTAGGCTGCTCCATGACTCCAACAAAGGATTAATAAGCTCCTCCCACCCTTTCTGCCAGAAATCACTCATTTTAGGAAGTAATGATCAAATATCTGTCTGTCTGAGCAGCAACTGCCTGCATTACTGGGTATTAGAGCACTTTAAAAATACAGCCCTCAGAATGCAAATGAACTCAAGCAAATGGCAGCGACTCAGACCAGCAGATGACAGGCAAGACTTCGCTCATGGCCCAGAAGATTGCAAGAAGTCACCTTCAGCACCTTCGCCACAGACAAAAGGCTTCATTTCAATGAGTACTGGTGATGATCCCCTATTGGAGTTCTTAGATCACACAGTTATTAGATCAGAAAGAGTAACATTCACGTTATTAATGAAAACATAAATTATGCATTTCGGAATTAAATCAGATCTGTTTTTGACATCGGAGCAGGCACGTCTAAGAGGGAAATGGATGAATTCAAGGTCACGCAAAAACATGTCTTTACCACCAAAATAAAATCTCCACAGAATTATTCTGGTCTACATGATAGAAAACATTAAAAAGTCAAACAAGAATTTTTCTTCTGAGACATGGATAGTGAGCATATATAGTGCCAAATAACCATGTGGCTAGGATATCCCTGGAAAAAGAAAAAACTAGCTTCAAAATTGGGTCAAGTCCCAAATCTTCTCATATTTATAAACTTTCTCTATGAGTATTTCTGGAAAAACTTGTCTCTGTTCCATTGCAGAACAAAAATATTTAAAAAATCTTAGAAAATTCCATAAAATGAGATTATTGTTCTCCATTCAGGTATCACAGAAATCATTACTTAAATATTTTTAGCTGTCTAACAAAGACTTGCTTAGAACTGTTTCCAAGTGATGACATGCTAATGGAAAGCTTTGTGTACGGCAGACACATTATTTGGGCACAGGAGTTCCCCTCCCTCCTCCATCAGCATTTTCTGATAGACTCTAATGATCCTAGGACTTTAGAGAACTGCAGATAATGCTTACACTGAAGTTCAAGAGAAGTTTTGGAACATCCTCTGATTAAAAAAGCCCTAAACTCAAAAAACCTTAAGTCTTAGCAGGACAACTTAACTTGCAAAAGGAATCTGATTTTCAAGCCGGATCTTATTTTGGAGCCCTTGTCATGTTAGAGTTGCATTGAAACAGAAGAGTAATATCTTCAGAGAGTCAATTCCACTGGTATTGACTCCAGAATATCTTCCAGAGTCAATTCCAGAGAGGCTTCCATTTGGTATTATCCCATGACCTGAGGTAATTCCATCACTGCTATAGCTTTCAAGTGGGTGCAGGAAAGATGTTTTCATCTATTTTTGAAGGTAATCAAGAGTGTAACGGGAACAAGGGGTGGTGGAAGGCAGATAAAGACAGGATATTCTTTAGTTTTACAGAATTGCTCAAAGGAAGTGCCATGTGAAAACTCACGGACAGGTCACAGACACAGTGGCCATGGTAAAACATTTTAGCTTCTCTGAATACTTGTGGAATACATTGATCTTAAACATACAATGGAAGCAACCTCTGTCTGGTTAATCTCTGAGTAAATCTACTGAACTGTAGCTCACAGTTGCTATGTTCCCCAGCAGGAATATATTTCTGCTTCTTTATAAGCATTTCTACATGTGTTTCAAAGGTGTTTGAACTCAAAAGTTTTCCTGGGTCTCATTTTGCACTGTCATTTATTCTTATCCTGAAGAGGAAGGAAAAATGTATCTATATATGTAGTTTCTATTATATCTCACATCTCCAGTCTTCCAATTTATAGAATAAGAAAATACTTTTTTTTTTTTTTTTTTGAAGGGAGGTGAAGAAAGAAATCCTGCAAGCCAACAGGATATATTTTAAAACATAGGTCTTGGCTTTGACTTCAGCTAGCGGGTAAAGAAGAGAGGAGTGAATATCAATACACATTTTTAGAGAACACACTAGGAACTACAACAGAGGTTCCCAAACTTTTTTGGACTGCTATCAACCCTCACAATTTCTTGTGGACCACCAGGCATCATTATCATCAAACTTTTAATTGAAAACACTATTAAAAACAGTGTTTAATATGGCTCTGCGGATTAGCTGTGAACCCTTTACCATGGCCTCCTGGACCACCAGTGTTCTGTGGACCACAGTTTGGGAACCACTGAACCAGACTACACACATTGTACACCTCAACAAAACACTTGTGTGTCTGAAAGCAAAGTCAGTTGTTCTATTGCGGAATGTACTCAAATAATACACAAGTCAGTTTAACCTTCTTGGTACCTGAAGAACACAGTACTCTTTTATTTTTCTCTTACCTTAAGTTTCTTTTTTATTGCTTTGGAGAAACAAGTAAATGGTACCAAAAACCAGTTTATGATTGTTTCTTGTAGGTTCTTTCTCATGTCCAGCAGTGGTGTAATCTTTCAGGAGGCTATCTACGAAAATAAGAAACATAAAACATAAAAACCTCCACACTGTGCAGTGATCCTTTCAGAACAGCTATGATACCTGTGAATCCTAAATAAAAAAATTTAAAGTAGCTTCCAAGCTTTTTTTTTTGCCTTTTTTTTTCTCCTCTGGAAAATTTTTTCTTTTTTTTTTTCCTTCCCAAATCAATTAACAATATTAAAGCCCTGTGTGTGGTTATTAAAGCATTTCAGCAACTTTCTGTAAAGTCTTTACAGGTATTCTTTGGCTGTGGTATTATGAAATTGTCTGTTTAGCACCATATAAACACACAGAGGAAAAAAATGACAGCACTGAGAAGGGAGCTTGTAGGGAAACATTGTAAATAAGAACAGCAAAACATCAAGGGCCATGATCCAGCCCTACATTAAGTCAGTGACAGAGTGCGGTCTCACGTGAGAACAGGAATGGGATGTAGCATCCCTTTCAATCGTTCTGCCTCTATATCTCCTCAGTTATGTGCATCCCACAGGCAACTCTGCCAACCAGGGTCTAGTAAAGAAAGGCGGTTAATTTGCCTTTCTTCATATGCTCAATGTCAACAGGTATAACATGGCATCAGGAATGAGGAACCTTGGCAACTAGTGGCATCATAATAAAAAAATAAAAAGAACTTTTTTCTAAAAATACTTTTTTCTAAACAAGACTGCTTCCATGACAGTATCTCACTTGTTTTGGAGAGGAAATAGTGCTGCCACAGCACTTCCATACCACCTGTATGCTCAATTGCCAAGGTAGAGCAGTGGTTTGAGTCAGAGTGGGAATCCAAAAGGGTCATTATAGCAAAACTAGTCTGCAAGAGAAGTCAGCAAGGGAAAGGGGCAGCCTCTGCTTTATCTCGAAAAAACCCGAAATCTACCTGGCTCATGTCTACAGACCTCTCTTGCAATACTTTACACTTAGCATCACTAATGGATACTACTGGAGCATTTATAAAGGTGGATTAATAACCTTCTACACTTGTGTCCTAGCCTTCTCGTGCATCTGAAAGGGTCTGGTATTTCTTATATTGTCTGAATGCTTTTCTTTTTCTATGCATTGCCAATGATTAAAGGTAACTACTGTTTTCTGGTGAGCATTGCCACCAGTGACTCATTTATTATTCATCTGAGACAGATAAAGTTCAGCTTGCAAACAAGACAGTGTAAAATAAAACCAAGTTATATTGCCTCACCACTGCCCAGACTCACTGCCAAATTCTCTGGTGAAGGGTGTTAGGTGAGACTGTCACATGGCTGGTGCTGACCTGGGGTAATATGTCCTAGTTGAGCCAAGCATTTTAAATACATATGTAATTCTATAAGAATGAGAAATACACACCAGAAGTAATGCCCTCCTCACATCCCTGCCTGACACCTTTGCTGTAGATAATGTGTGTACTTTAGTAAGTAAGTGCTGCCTTTCTGCAAACCCATCAGCTTTTGGCTTCTCTCCACAGGAAGCAGGGAAGCTGCGTTCACCTATGCCATTACTGCTGCCGGGGTTGCACATGCTGTCACGGCCGCCTGCAGCCAGGGCAACCTCAGCAATTGTGGCTGTGACCGAGAGAAACAGGGCTACTACAACCAGGAGGAGGGCTGGAAGTGGGGAGGCTGCTCTGCGGATATCAGATACGGCATTGAGTTCTCCCGGAGGTTTGTTGATGCCCGAGAAATCAAAAAGAATGCACGGAGGCTGATGAACTTGCACAACAATGAGGCTGGAAGAAAGGTACTCCAGAAAGGACGAGGGATGGGGAAATGTGTGCGCTGGAGGACGGGGGGAGGCTGGTGTGGTGGCAGGAGGCATTCCCTGAGAACTTACCCCTCTCTCTGCTGTTATCCCACATCCACATCAAGTTATCGGATGGCATCTAACGTTTAACATTTTGTTGCTCTTTCTTTTTATTCAGAGCTGGCCATGTATTATAGATGTTCTTCTAAATGTTTCTGCTTCTTAAGCCTTCTTCCTAGTCCCACTGATAACAGAGAGGACTTTGCTGGAGCTGTTTGGCACAACGATAAATCTTTGTTTTTCATCTCCTACTCAAAAATCTAGCAAGAGATGTTGGGGCTTGTGATGGGACAGGACTGAGTGTCTGCATTGCTGAATTCCCACAGCACTTGCAGTTATTTATTCCATCTCAAACCAAAACACTACTTTGACCACAGCTCTAATGAAATAAACACTTCATAACAAATGCACAATTGTCTGTTTCACACTGGCAGGCTACAAACAGCTATATGACAAGTGTCACTTTGAAAGAACAAACAGTTTCATGCCTAAAACTCTGACTGAGTTGCTTGCACTGGAAACAATTAACATCAGAGAGCTACATCATCTATGTCCATTGAATAATAATCCCCATAGCTCTCAAAGCTTGCTCTTTAAAAAGCGAAATAAATATTTCTGCATAATATGTACCTCTCTCAGGAGATTTTGCTATACCCTTTGAAGTGTTTTCACCCAGGTAAAAAAATGTTGCTTCTACCCTCCAGTGTTTGTAGGAGACTCCAATATACCACTCCTCCACACCTACCCCCCAAAGTTAGACTGTAAATTTCTCTAAAACGGTGTGTGCTTTCAGTCCTACACCAAGCACTAGCTGCTGAGATAGGCAGAGATGGCTGAATCGGTGGTGACAGAAGCACTACCATTATCTCACTGCCTGTGTTTTGGAGGATGCTTATTAATACCCAGTGCATGCAACGAAACCTCCTGGGGATTGCTGTTGGCTGTGCACTGAAAGCGAAGATGGTGTACGGGCAGTTATCCATTGGGATGGAAATACCATCTAAATTCAATGTGGTGAAAGAGACCAGTTATGGGTCATAACCTCAAGTGTAGAGACAGGATTGATACTCGATTGCTGCTTGATACTGAGGTTTCCAGATGTGAAGGAGACAGCTGACTGAGGAGCCAGACAGAAAAGGCATCCTTGAGAGGGGAGCAATCTTTTTTCCCCAAACTTGCTGCCACAGCTGTGAGAGAACCTCATACTGCTGTATGAGCTGCTCTTGGAAGACCAGCAGCTTGCAAGACCAGCTCCAGGTCTGGTTACTTCTCTTAGCCTGGGCATTTCACCTCAGCTTCATGCATTGTATTTGGATGCAAAAGAAGATAGAAGCCGCTTGTTAAACTTGCAAGGGAGCGTTTATTACTGCTAGATACATTATCATCCCTGCCTAAACTGGCCAGCCTCCGTGGTGGGCACAGTGCCACCCCCACAGAGATGCTGATGCGTGTCCTGTTTTGAACATGTTACAGTCTACATGTGAAAGAAAAAGAGCAAAAGTGGATGCATAAATGGAGAACAGTGAAGTCCCTTGCCCAAGGACAGAAGGCAGCTCAATATCTGAGCCAGGCACTGATCCCAGGTGTCCCAGTTCTAAATATAGTCCAGTAACCACTAGACCACATTGCTGATTCTTATTAAGCAAATTATATTTTTACTTTTCATCAGAATTTCATAAGTAGGGGGACATAAGCAAACCAAAGAAGTCTGTGTTTTTACAGATATTTCTGGTAGCAGCATCCATGCAACTGCATTTCTTTCAACATTTCTAAAGTGTTCATTTTCTGCAAATGTTCTTGCAAAAAAACCTAAACGCTAACACTCACTTCCATGTTTTTGAGATAGGAGTAAAAAGGCTTGTAAATATTGACAACTGAGTTGCTTGTTTGTTTTTTTTTTTTTTTCCCCCCAAATACACTTTTTCATAAACAGCATTTTGGAATTCCCACACTTTTTTGTTGCTGGCAGTTTTAAGTAGCTATTTATACCCATACATTTTCATTGTAATCATTAGTGCATCATATAGTTTTCAAAAGCTAAGTATGCCTGAAAGGATTTGGTGCAACTTTTTGTTTTTAAGTACAATCCAACAAATCCCTAGGAATTTGCTCATATAAAAGATGGTTTGGGGGTCATGTTTAGAAGTAATGTTGGTGTTATGACATACATTCCCATGAAATAAACATGCAAAGTTGTACGGTATATAATCCTTAGTGATTTTGTTTCATCTGAGATCATCCATTATTTGTATAAATCAGACATTCTCATTTTAAGACTGACTGAAACTTAAGGTTAGAACAAAACTCTGGAAACTAGGATATGTTTTCTTTGTTTCTGGGTTGGACCTTTAGGAAAGCAACCACAGAGTTTTGTGCAATCCAATGTAAAACCACAAGTCCCTTCTGGGAACCCAGGTAAACTTGAAATCTGACCTATATTCACCCGAAATTCGACAGTTTTGGGGGTCCTGGTTAAACCTGGATTGGATTGTCAGCCTGAAACAAAATCTGAAACCAGGAGATTTTTCTTATGTGTAAATGTCATTCTGACATACTCCACGCGGTCCTTATTCAAACCCAAGACAGAAATAACTGCATTCATGTCTAGACACTTGCTGAAGCACAACACTGAACCTCCATCTCCCTCCTTTTCCCTTCCAAAAATCTCACAACGCAACTGGGGAAAGCTTGTACCTCTCTGAGTAACACTCTGTCAGTACCATCCTGTTGATCTCCGTGCAACTTATTATTTTTTTACTTCTTTGTTTCTTCAGAAGTTCTCAAATAATTTTTTCAAGCCTAGGGAGGGAATGCAGAGATGGTAAAGTAAATATACGCTTTTGTAGCTTTCTACAGAGATTTGGCAGCACTTTCACTATTTAAAAACCCCTACATTTACATCTGTAATGGTAAGGCTCACAGTTCTTATTCAGTCATACCAAATTGGCTTTTTGAGTTAAGTAGCAACAATATTTATTCAATAAATCTGCTATCTTCATTTTAGTCTTCCCTTTAAATCCCAGAGCCTCCTAAGACAGAAACATGAGGAAAACAGGATGCAAAGAGCTTCCAGCCCCACCTACAGTTATCTCCAACTTGCTCTAGAGTCAGTGGATGGCCCCTGATGACCTCATTAGACCTCTACCAGGTGGCCAGAAGATCATTGCTAGGATCATTATCTGGGACTCTCACCAGCAGTTTTGCCCCAGAGCCATTACTCGGATGCTCTCTTACACCATCGCATGGACTTTTTCATGTGCCGGGGCAGGAATCTTGCCCATCCTCAATCTCGTCCAGCACTTGTCCCAGACATGCCTGGGAGTCAGAGGCATTTGTAACTATAGCAGCGACTATAATGTTTTGCTCTTGTAGGGATGTTCTCAAAAGCTGGCCTGTCAGTATTTCACTGTTGTTAAAAATAGAGTCCTAAGGAATTTATCTTTGGGGAAAAAACAGTGAGCTGTATAAATGCAGAAACTTAGCAAACAGATGGAGGGCGAAAAAGTTCCAGGGGCTCTTTAACTTGAGTCTGAGGTGCTCAGCACAACACTCTGATAAAGTATCTCCTTGGAAAAAACATAAACATTATATTTAGGATTTTCAGGGAATTTCTGTAGACTGTGCAAAGAATGAAGACCCTAACTGCCCCATATTGCGTCCTCTAATGGCTCTGAATTGCATTTCTGAGAATTGTTTCAGCTGATGGCAAGTCTGTGAAGTTTCTAATGAATTTGTAATGAATAGCACCAGTGACAAAATAATAAACTTGCCATTGGTGCCATTTGGAAGACATAAATGCTTAGCGATTCCTGGCGACACGAGACGCCACTGATAGAAGATTCATGCTTTGCAGCAAAACAGCACTGTGCTGTGTAAAAGAGCGAAGTAGTTAACTGCACCATCATTTTTAAATGGCCGCTATGATTCAGGATGGAAAGTACAAATGTGGTAAATGAAAACAAGCCCCCAAAAGAAGGCTAGTGTAAGTCTAATGTAAATGTTACTGAAAGAATCGCTTGTTGCAAATCTGAATCATTACAGAGAGATCTGTGGGCAAAACTTTGATAGAGTAATGAAAAATTAAATACCAACAAAACCAAGTTAGCTTTGATGCTGTTTTATGAGACAGCTTTCTACCATGTATTTTTAGAAACAAGTATCTTTATTCTGGGATAACTGGACTTAGAAAGAGTAACATCTGTGAATGTGCACCATTAATCTTTACTTTTTGTTGAAAGCTTCAAAACAATGACCGGCTCTCATGGGGAATCTCAATTATAAAAATGGGTTTTTCTGTTTGTTTGTTTTTAAGGCGGGGGGAGGAAAAGAACAAGCTGACAAATTGGTAGCAGATCACAGCTTTTACCAAAAAGAATAAAAGTAGTGCTTCTAACAGTTTATCAATCAATTAGGGTCTTATGACAGACAATGACTGTGGTTATGTGGAGAAAAAGCTGGCCTATTTCTTTCCCTTCCAGAAATACACCCATCACACTGACTGTCAGCAAGTCAGCCTGGTACCATCCCAATAGTTATTCCTTTGTAATGTCAATGGGTTTTCCTTATTGTTTATTTTTGAGATGCTTGGAAGATAACAACGTCATATTTTACATTTAAAACAATAAGAGCGTGTGGACAGAAGAAAAAGTAAGACTCTTTTCAGAAGAGATTATTCAATTATTTGGGACAATATTTGCTTCTAAGCCACGGCTAATAGAGTTCCTGGCACCACAGGACTGTGGTAGTGGGAAGAGTTTTTTTGCCAACATGCTTTGTTGGTAGAACAGTTAATAAGGTGATTTGTTGGTCATCATTCATTAAATATATACATACAGACACATTATATATATACACACATATATAATATATATATACATACACACACGTATAATATATATAACATACACACATATATATGTATGTAGAGAATGTGTGTGTACATAATTATGGATATATATACAAATGTGTTGTCTGTGCATGAAATATGTAAGAAAGTGTTAGCTTACTTCATTTCACAGGAAACATTTAAATTAATAAGCTCACTCCTGCAAGATGCACGGCATGCCCTAATATGTTGCAGACAGCCCCCACTGTCTCCTAACAGGACATAAATATTAGAAGAAATCCCTAGGAAAAGACTCTGGATGAAATGCTCCAAAATTGCAGTGGAGGCTGAATCCCAGTTTCAAAAATGAGAGACAAGTAGTTTTGTGCTCCTATAAGCCTAAAATATTCTTCAAAATGTGACTTTGTTTCCTAAGTCATTTCAGTGATTTAAAGAATGTGACTTTCCAGGTTTTACAGCCCTGAGCCCATAATTTGCTGAAAGTTTCTTTCTCTAAAAGAGACAAACTATTTCACTGCACAACCCTTGTGAGAACACTCATGAAAGAAAAGCTTTTGATAGTTGTGCTTGATGGCATACTTTCTGCTTTCCCACTTAAACTGATTTGCAGACAGATATAAATCCAGTTTCAAAAAGTTTGGTGTTATAGCTTGGGTGGGTTGGATGGATAGCTAATGCTTATCCATATGTCCTGAATATGCAAGCTTCGGCTCAAAATCTCATGAGGATAGTTCTCCTGCTTCCAGTTGAGCTGGCTTTACTAGCCTGTTTTTTTTTTTTTTTCCTTCCAGAAACACACCCTTAACATCGACTGCCAGAAGCTACATCTGTTACTACCCTACTTTTTGAACATTTTGCTTTAAAATTAGAGAGGGGGAATAGCCAAATATTTTAGGACTGCTAAATGGTTTTATTCTAGAAATGAGCATGCCCATGCATACCATGCAATGTATGCAAGACAGATATCATCCATCTAGTAAAATATTATTGCACCCCTTCAAACCTGACATCTCTTTTCATCCCTTTAAGATGACATTTAAAATCTTACCTTCAAGCTTTACAGCAAATTTCATAGAAAAGAGAGTGAAATACTGCAATCATACTTGGTTTTGGGATGATTTGAAGGGTGCTTCTTAAGATTTTTTCTTTTTGAAACATTATACTGTAAAAATAAAATTCAGAAAGTTTTAACCGATTGCAGCAGTTTATTGCCCAAGCTTAGCAGCTATTTTGTCTTCTTCTAGAAGGCTGGGAAGAGGCACAGATTGGTTAGGCTGTGTAACCCATCCTCATAATGGTAGGGACATTCATCTGATGGTCAGCAGGTCCCAGAATCCCAGACTTATTTTCCTGCCAACCAATAGGAGAACAGTATGAAAAACAGGGATGTGACAAGAGAGGGAGTAAGTACAGTAATTCAGTTCCTCATCTCCCATCCCACAGACTACAAATACTGTTTCGATGCTTGATGGAGCAGCCTCACAGAGGAGCAGAAGGAAAAATATGCAGATGAAGCACCTATATTCTTCTCTCGCTGGCTCCATGTCTTTGCATGGCTGGGCACAACCCAAGGAGGCATGGCATGAACTGCTCACTTTCGGCATCTCTGATCTGCTGTTAATGAAAAGTATTTTCAGGACATCTGTATTAGAGGAGTAGCACTACAGCCTACTAATTTTAGTTACACCCCTGGCTATAAGAGTTAAAAAATCAAACCCAGACAAACCCAACCTTGTTTCCCAGATGGGTCCATGAGATCAGCATTTTGTCAGCAGTGGTGGAGACTAAGGTTTGCCAGTGCCCACACACCATCGGCAAGCCATCAGCTCTTGTGGCTGCAGCTGCTCAAGTATCAAAGGGGTGGTGACATCTTACGACCAGGATCCATTTCTTTTGGTACTGGTATTACCCAAAACAAAAGTTGATCACTTGCATATTTGATGGGGGAAAACTCCTAAAGTCTTCTGTTTCTTTTTGATATTGCAGTCAAAAAGTAATATGGATTTTGTTACATTCAACATCTGGTCCAAAAATGTGCATTTCCACTAAGGAAAACACAAACCAGAAAAGGCAAGCCAAAATAAACACACACAAAATGTTACTATTGTTTTTACATATTTTATCCAGATAGGATTTTTAATATGTACAGAAACTGTATCTGATGTTATGCAGTTGGGTCTAGATATGGAACTTGAAAAAAAGAATTTCTTTTCATGCGTATCATTTTGTTTTACTTCAGTCTTTGCAAGTCTTTTTCTACTTAACTGGTAGAGGACAAGCCTCAAATTGCATTTTCAGTGTATGATTTATATAGGTATAAAAATATGTGGAATAAGAAAGCTTTAACATTATATTTCACAATTCATTTAACAAAGTAGCAGTAGTTACAAAATTTTACTTGGCAAGATGATACTGGGATGGGAGTGGGCCCGTATATGGAAAGGGAACCTAAGGAATGTTCCTACAATTAGTCTGAGGCAGCACAGTCCAACGATGGGAATTTGCTTTGGGAGGTAGATCTTGCTGTAAACCATTCAAGATTAGATATGAAGCACTGACATATGACAAATGAAACTGCTGAGAGTGTGGGTCATATGAGCTAATGATTTTCAATCTTTAATCAGGCACCTAGCTTGGCATACTGTATTAGAGTTGAGTAAATGAGTACCTTTGAGGCTCAGGGTCAAAGCTTTGATGGGAATTTTGCTGAGGAAAACTGAGCTGGAGGGACATTTAGGAAGAAAAACATTAGTCACTTTTCATTCACAGCATTGAGTGAACAGGGTCTAATCCTGCCACTTCTGCCAGGTCCAGTGGCACCTTGCTGGTCCAGTGAGAAGCTGCTCAAGATATCATGCAGACAGACATACCTCTGGGAAAGCCAGAGGGTGCTGGCTTGTCAGCAAAGAGGAGCGCTCCACAGCATTTGGGTGGAAAGAGAGAAGAAAAAAAAAAATCTTACTTAGATTCTGCTTAGTTTGGGCCTTGTATTCCCTGACCTCCAAGTTTTTGGGCACAATTTTATACCCACAGCTGACTGTGGGCACACAAATTATAGCATTCAGGAATTTAACTACCTGATGATTGGGCCTGTGCTCAGTGTTGTAACCCCAAGCATTCCACATTCATGAGAGAAGCCTCCAAAAAAATAAAAAAAACCTGCGAGGTTGGCTTTGGGATCATGAATTAATACTTTTTGAAACTTCTGTTTTTTTGAGCCTGCGTGGCTTGCATTTGCAAGTTCTTCCACCATCATAAACAGTGGGAACCTTTGAAAAAATACAGCAGCGAAACCAGATTTCTATACAGCAAAATGACTCACAAAACTGGACCTTCCAAAAGACAACAGCGAAAAAAGAAATCAAGACTTAGCATGAAGTTACTGGAGATTGTACTACTGGAGGGTGCCAGGCAGTGCTGTATATAATTGGCAGTGCCTCAACCAAAGGCAAACACACAGAGGCAAATGTATATATGCACACACATCCATATATAAACATACATATACAAAGATATCACCTAGGACATCAGAATGGGTGATATCTTGTTTTTTTCAGGAATAGTGATACCTTCTGTTGTATCAGGGAAGCATGTCCACCAGAGAGATGGAGGATCCTTGGAACTGTGTCCAGTGTTGAGCTCCGACAAGAACAAGGAGCCTCACAAGCATCACCTCCTCCCATTCTCTGAGCAAGTTACTGACTTGGCCTTTGCAAACTAAAAAACATGCATCACAAGCACATGCAGAACCTGACAAAACATGTACTTAACCACAAACCTACTCTTCACCAAGGTTTACTACTTAGGGAGAAGAGGAGCACAAATTAGGTGTGGCAGATCCATCCCACTGGTGATGGTCTCCTGGAAGTCTTTAGATCTTAGTGTTCTTTGGTGAAGGTGTAGATAAGGTTGCCTCCATCCACCCTTTGTCATTGATTTTGCTGCCAGTTTTGTGGCTGCAACTGCATGTCGATGCATTGTTGAGAGAGCTGTAGAAAGAGGCTATTTAAAAAAAAAAATTCAGCAATATCAAGCAACTCTTACAAGCAATTTTTTACATACCTACATGGACTTCTAAATGCCGATAGATTATTTTAACTCAGATTAGAATCTTGTTTGGAAGTCTTTGAAAAAATGTGTCCTTCTGCAAAGGCATGAAGTAGAGACAGAGGAATCCTGAAAAACCATGGAGTATTTCATGAGGCATTCCTCTACTCACTGTCACTGAAATGCTGCTGCTGCAGCTGAAGGTGGCAAGTTTTCTGGTTTCTCTTTTTTCCATAGGGAAGACAGGAAGGTGATACAGCTTATTGGCGACCAGTGGCCTTCCCAGTGTCCGCAAAAAGCTGCCCATCACTGCCTTGCTGATTTTCTTAGAGTAGTTGCAGCTATAGGAGCTTCTTCCCTAACCCAGTAAACCATCCTGGAAATCACCTTTTCTGCCTCTGAAAGGCTAACTTGACCTTGACCTGGGAAAAGCCTGTGGTTCCAGAAGGTCTAAGGTTTTTTTTGAATAGGATGCTCAGCTATCTTGTACTTGCTACTGTGTGTTGGCAAGGGAGAATCAAAATCAAATATTCTCTTTAATATTGAAACCCCAGAAATTCGGGAAAAAACAAAACATACAATTTAAGTGAAACTCAAACAACTCAGGAGGGTGCCCTCTATTTGCAGGGATAACCAGATCTGTATAGCTTTTATTTTAAGGCCAGTTTCTTAAGCAGTAAGCATTTTTTACTTCCCTTCTACTTCATTATGCCATTGTACTCAGATTTCGGCCCTTTTATCCCTTGCCCATTTCAGTCATGTTCTGGGATCTGCAGCGAAACCACTACAGGAGATGGTCTGCAGCATCAGTAATACTTTAAGACAAGCTCGGTAGCTCGTATTTCTTTGTTAGTGTCCCATTGCGAAGGGGAAAGATCCGCTTGCTTTGTTCTTAGGCCTCGATTTTCATAAGCTAATGGTGACTGTGGGTGTAATTGTGGTCAGGCTTAAGTGGTAGCACGAGGGCAGAAAAACAGAGAGGCGCTTCCGTGAGGCCAGTTTCCCCTCTGCTGCAAACATGGAGTGGGAGGGCATCTGCCTGTCATCCCCCTGGGCATCTGTCGTGTTCGGGGAGGGAGGGATGTGCCAGTTCTGGTGCGGTTCGGCTGCAGCCCAGGTGGGAGGTTGGGAGCGGAGTGCGAACCCAAGCACCGGCCAGTGTTTGGGTCCCTTCTAGGGACCATCTGATGCTGGATTAACCTCCTCTAGCCATAGCAATAATACATACTCCCACCTCTCTTTGGCTCACAGCTGAGCAGGACCCTTCAGTGGATTTTATTTCTTCTAACATTGCGCAATCATTGCTCTAGTGCTAAAAATGCACCTGTGGCTGAACATTTGCTTGATATTTGGGTAGATACTGCAAGGAGGGCTGCTTCTAAAAGGCGATGGTATGCTCTGTCAGTTAAATAGTTAGTAGGTATTCTGCTATTGCCACTGCCAGTATAGGCAAAATTTTTAATTTTGCAGAGAACATGGATGCCTATTCAGTCACACAGTACATATTGTTCTGTGGTATTAAAGCTGCTGAAAATTTTTAAAATATTCTTTGAACATTTCTTAAGGCAATTAAGATTAAACATTCTGAATCTTAAAACATTTCTAAAAACCATATCTATTTCTGTTTTCAAAATGACAATTGTTTGATTTTTTTTTTTGTTTAATGACGCTGGAGTCCCATGAATTACTTTGTCTCTAAAGACATGTATTCTGAAATTTGAGTAAATCTTCTCCAATATTTGGAAACAGAATGAAAATATTTTGTAATAAAATGACCAAACACTGCGTTTCTGACCAGGCACCATGTAAAACAAAATGTGTTGTGAGCATTCTGCTGGGAAGTGAGAAGATTTCTAAGCATGCCTTTGAAAAATTTCAACCAGTAGTAATGAATATTCATATGAACTAAACAGACAGAGATTTAGGCAAGCTTACGACACCATTTTCCTGCAGTAACAATATGCAAATGTCTGTACCCACAGGTTCTTGAAGAAAGAATGAAATTGGAGTGCAAGTGTCACGGAGTTTCAGGTTCCTGTACAACTAAGACCTGCTGGACCACGCTTCCTAAATTCAGAGAGATTGGATATATTCTGAAAGAGAAATACAATGCTGCAGTGCAAGTGGAGGTGGTACGAGCCAGTAGACTAAGGCAGCCAACCTTCCTGAAGATCAAGCAGATTAAGAGTTACCAGAAACCCATGGAAACGGATTTAGTGTATATCGAAAAGTCACCCAACTACTGTGAGGAAGATGCTTCCACGGGGAGTGTCGGTACCCAGGGACGACTCTGCAACCGTACCTCTCCCAACGCGGATGGGTGCGACATGATGTGTTGTGGGAGAGGGTACAACACACACCAGTACACCAAGGTGTGGCAATGCAATTGCAAATTCCACTGGTGCTGCTTTGTGAAGTGCAACACGTGTAGCGAGCGGACAGAGGTGTTCACCTGCAAATAATGGCATCACGTGCAAATAAACAGAACAAATAACCACGAGTGAAGAAAGTGGAGTACAACAAACGACGACAGCATCATTTTGCACATCTAATCTTCTTTGGGGAAGAAAAAACAAAAAAACAAAAAACAAAACACAAACCAACACAAAACAAACAACACTACAACAACCACTCCCTATCCTACTATGTACACTTCTAAGGATGGTGCATTTTGGCTGGCTGGCTGTTGTAACTGATTTGGAAACAAGGGTAACAGGATTAAGGTGATGTTGACAACCACATGAAACTTTCTCCCTCTCTCTTTTTTACCTACAATCTGGGTGATGCAGAGTTCTCCTAGTATGTGTTTTAAATTATACATATCAGAGAAGCTGATTGCACCACAGCTCCCATGAAATTTAAAAGAAAAAGACATTTTATCTTATTTTACAACAAAAAACCCACCAAGCCCTGCGCAAATAAAGACTTTTTTTTCTTTTTTTTTTTTTTTTTAGGTAGTGAAACCTTCACTGACTAGAACACAGCAGTCTTGCTGCAAAAACCCGAGTTTCTAAGAAAGCAGGTAGAAAGAAAACAACTGGTAGGGAGAAAAAAATCTATGGCGGAAATACTCCACTATCAGTTTGGAAAAAAATAAAGTTAACAAAAGTACATCAGCTGCCAGTGACACTGGAACTCTTTGAATGAACATTGAAAATTATTATTTATGTTTTTAATAGTATAAAAAAATTCTAAGCACTAACGGGTAGCTATGTCTTAATTCTGTACTAAATGTAAACTTATTGGAACTCTGACTTTATGATTTTTGTATTTGGTTCTCCCTAAGTTCTTCAATGCTACTGATCTGTTGCCACTCCACTATTAGAGAGTTCAATTACTGTAGGCCTTAAGCAATTACCAGAACTGAGCAAAAAGATCATGCAAAACTGTGGTTACAAATGCTTGATAAAGACTTTTCCCGCTTGCCTCCTGAATAAGAATGACTCTTTTTAGACTCAGGCTTAAGGCATGGAACACCTGCCCTCAGCTCCTCATAGAGAGTTTTAGGATACAAATACATGCTTCGACAAATGTCAAAGGTTTTGCTTTGCTGACAAATGCACTGGCAGGATCTTCCAAGCATTGCGTTTTGCCTTTAATGGTTGAAAGTTAATAATACAGATAATTTTAAATAACTTATGCTCAGTATGAACAGAGAAGTTAATAAAAATATGGTAGCTGAGCTCTAGGTTGCTGCAACCTGTGAGCTGTGGTGGCTTCATGAGCATAAGAAAGCTAGTATTTGAGTTAGTCTCTGTTGTTGTTATTCTAAGGCTGGCAATAAGGTATCCCCTAGTAAATACATGTATGTTGAGAAAGAAGCTGACTTTTTACACCAACACTCAATTCTAATTCACACACTTTCTCCCTATGAGAGATTAAAAAAAATCCTCAGATATTTTGCTACTGTAAAATCTAGTGGTTTTAAACCCAAAAGCCAGATATGCCCACTTAGTACACAGCACACTTAATCCTATGTTTGCTTGTAGCAAGGGTCCCTACCTGATTTTCTGAAAACTTGGATTAAAAATTTCCTAAGGTCTGCGTATCTGCATTTCTAGCTTTTGTTTCATTTTATGACTTTTATCGAGGGTCTGCACAGCCACGAGCCCCCCCCTGCACCGGACACAGGAGCACTTCCCACACCACACAGTGGTCTTGTCACAAAGGGGTGGTGGAGCTACTGCTCTGCCAGCTCCCGTGCTGTATGTGTGAATGAGCCAGGATTACCTCCAGAATTTATGGACCTGTACTATCAAAAGTAACTAATCACGTGGGGACCTTCGTTCAAACACTTATGAGGACCTGCCTTACCAAACCCAAGCACTTACCCTCTGAGAATCAGAGCC
Source organism: Caloenas nicobarica (assembly GCF_036013445.1). NCBI lineage: Eukaryota > Metazoa > Chordata > Aves > Columbiformes > Columbidae > Caloenas > Caloenas nicobarica. Next base: position 74,573,174 of record NC_088245.1, read on the forward strand.
CTTTGATGAGCCTCCCATGGAGCAATCCAAAATTGAAGAGCTCATTTTTTCCCTTGTTGCAGTTGGTTTCTAAATACTAGCTAGAAATTCAAACTCAGCCTTGGCGTGAACGATTGCAACTCCACAGAAGTCAGCAGGGGCCCCCAAAATGCTAGAGTCACTCCATATAATTTAAAATCCTTTTGATTCATGGGTATTGTTGTTGAATAATAGTGATATACTGTACTTTCACTACATTCTTGACAGGAAGCAAATAAAGCTCCCAAGCACAGTAATGCACAGTCTTGTGGTACTAGATACTGTAAATATATTAGAATAGTATTTGTTAAGTACAATTGAGGAATCCAATTAAGTTATATTATTGTATATCATTTAAATGTCTATAGAGTATTTTAAATTATTGTGAACTACACTGCATTAAAAAAAAGGTTATATATTATAACACCAACCACTCTGAAAAGTGGACCAAAGTGACACTTTCTCCTTTTTTTTTTTTTACATACCCCTATTTCAAATACCTCTGTCAGCTATTGTAACACCATGGTAATAGTCCTACAATTAGATTAGTTGTCCAGAATATAATGTTTCAGAGTATCCTATAAAAGCTTTGCTTGTGTGGGGGTGCAGCATTCAGAAAGGTACTGTATTGCACAAAGCAGGGGCTGACCACAAAAATCCATGGACTTTGAACTATGTCCAAAGAAAAAGTAGTTTTGGTCAGAAAAACACCATTACCACTAATATACCGAAACATCCCTCTAAAAGGTCAACCTTTTAATGAAGGTGTCTGTTAACAGAAGTGGATTACACACAACTTTCATTTTTAAAAATGTAGACTGATGTCAAAGAACTGTGAGAATAGAGGTTTGAATGCAACCAGCAACACAACGTGGTTTAACCATACCTTAGCCATGACAAAACTCAAAATACTGTATGCTATTAAAAAATTTAAGAGCAAAGATCAATTTGTTTACTATGTTAATGTTTTATGGCAAGCAGAAAACAAAAAATGAAATGTGTTTCCATTAAAACTTATTTTTTTCCCCTTCTAGTCCCCTTTCTTTTTGTTTGTTTTTCATTTAGAAAAAAAGAAAAAAGGCGGCAAGCCCTTATGCAAAGACCATTTGTATAAGGGCTTCTCTGGCTGAGAAATGATAGGCAGATTCCAAGTCCAAAGCAGTTTTTATGTTTTGTGAGAAACAGTAATGAATATGCCTGTGTTTGCTATCAAAGTCATCTACCTACACCAGTGGTTCAGAGAAACTGACACAAGCATCAGCCTTGTTCCTACCAGAGACTTTGGTTGGCTCAAATGAGAAGGTGACAAATGGTTTATGATGATACAAATGTGGCATTAGACTCCAAAATGGTTTTCAACCATGAACCTCATGTACCAGATTAGCGAAAAGAGGGAGGAATAAGAGATGTAGAGCAGAGGCTTGAGGGCCCTGACTTCAGCAATTGCACATGCTCCAGCTTATTCAAGAAAGTTATGGGCACACCTGAAAACAAACTCAGATATGAACCTAAAAGATTTTACAGCACTTACCTTGGTCAGAATAGTAGCAAACCCCTTGATATTAGAAATAGCATCTTCCTATATGAAATCTAAAGAAAATGTACAACCTTTGTTGTATTTGCCTCTCAGGGAAGATATCCAGCTATAGATAAAGGTATAGCCAAATTCCACATGAACTAAGTCCAAAATTACTTAATTAAAATGAACTGAATTGCCCTGGGTTTCTAGCAGCATAAGTATGCACAGCATTTTATCCACAGATGCCAAAGAAAACACTACACCTTCTTTCTAATTACATCATGGGAAACTTGCTAGTAGAGCTGCAAGAAGTTTTTACAGCAAATGGTAATATTATATTCATTTCTACAATGACATCTGGAAGTAGATGAAACTCATCAAAAGGTCTGCAAATCTTTTAACAAGTATGAAACACGTTGCAAGTAGGTCACTTGAAGTTTCAAACATATTTCCATAGATTTCTTTCTTAGTTTTAGGTTAAAACCCAAAAGTGATACTGAACATAACAAATTAAGACCTTCCCTTATACCAGTTTTCCCATGCAAATTACTCGATATGCCTTTCACTGTTGAAGGCACTATTGGCATGAACAGAAAACTCATTCTATAAAGCTAGAGGTAATTTGCATTCACAGCAATTTTCATAACTGGACAGAATGACTGCACGTTTCCTCTCCAGTCCTTCAGACCTTTTGTTGCAATGACAGTTCCCACAGCGAAGGCAGTACAGTAAGTGGCATAGTAAAGACCCAGCATTCCTCTCTCCAAGTGATGGCCACAAGAAGATATGGGATGTACACAACTTAAACTATGTGTGAGGGAAAAACATTAAAGTGAAAAGGCAGAGGAAGTTGTAAGCAATTTCAGTTTGTGACATTGATATTGTAAGGAACCCCCTGCACACAAAACGAACCGCATTGTAGGCTGAACTTCACCCACAAACATTTTCCCCATGAACCCAAAGTCTCCATCTTCATCTCAGCACATTCAGACTGTTTCACTGGAGAACAAGTGCACCCGAAGGCTGGCAAGTATTTTCCCTTTCATGTTTTAGCTGCTATTAGGAAATTGTGGGGATTATTTTCTGAGAAGGGACATGGAGTTGCAAATTGCAAATCTGCATCTCATTTTGAAAATGAAGATCTAAGATTTTTTTTTTTAAGCTGCACATTCCTCCAGTACAGATATATGTGCTTTAAAAGACTTGTCTGGTGAAGAATAAAGAGGACAGTTTTTCACAAAATACATAGTTGTTGTTTGTAATGTGTTCCACAGAGCTCTGAGGCAGAGGGAATGATACTGCTGTAAATTCAAAATCTTTAGTTGTGCTGTTTTTACTGAAAGCAGTACACTAAATATAACCTGTTTGGAGAACCTAGTATGATTCTATTTTGTAGGATGGTCCTTTCCATAAGTTGGTACTATGAAAGGCAAAAAAATAGGAATAATAAGTTTTACTTTGGTTCTGGGTGCTCCTATTCTCTCCGTAAACAGACCGTAAGATAGACAAGGAAGCAGTTGAATGACATCCAAACTTGTGCACAGGCATTAAAAACAATTAAGATATTTGTTTCATAGGCAATCCCAAACAAATGTCACCACACCAGACATTGGAAATGTTTGCATTGAAAACCAGCTGTATGATTAGCCTCTGCCTTCATTTCCCCAGCAATTCAGGGGAAAACCAGCATTTTAGATCCCATACAGCTAAAAGGAATTCCCAAGGAGATTACACGATTTTGATCTTATTGTTTAATTCCTGTGGCTGAGAATGAAAAGGAGCATTCCCTCAATCTTTGGGTAAAGGGAAACCCAAAGGCATTTTGAAGACTATTCACACCACTCAGTTTAAAAGACGGCTAAGTGAGCTGACAGCCTCTCTGGACTCCACAATAGGGAGAGTGAACTTGCTCCAGGGGAGGTGTTAGTTCAGCTCTGACGAACCCTCTCCTCCTTCTCAACCAGGGAAGACCCCCAGGGAGACACGCCGGATAATTTATCCACTGAAATTAAGCACCAAAAATTGCATCGTGTGAATGAACTGCCATTTCCCTTCCACCTTTTACTTTAGCTTCTCTTAGACACGCAATTTTTTTTTTAACTGCAAGCTTTATCATTTTACATCTTGTAGAATAGACATTCTATTATGTCAGTGAAATTTGCTTTGCTTTTCCTTTTTACTGCCACCATGTTCTTGTCTTTTCGAACCAATCTCCAACTCCCAATTTTATGCATGAGCTATTTCCCCACAGAAATTATTTCAAAGAGAACCATAAAAGCCAGACTATTATCCCATGATTTGATAAAGCAGTTGCCTACGAGGCAGCTTATTTATAAATTTTTACTTCCCCTTAAGTATGCGCTGTGCAGAGAACTTTAATCCAAGGGTTGAATGTTTAATAGTATTATGATACTGGTTGTGAAGGATCATCACGGGTGTGCTCTGCAGTGCTCTCCTGGTTGTTTCATCAGAGTGCATCCAGGCTGCTATTTTTGAGCACATCAGGCTACTCTCGCAGCAGCTGCATCCCAATTACCTGTGCGGATTGTACCCTGCCATTGAAGCTGAGTTCAGTCTACAGGTTAGGCTTGTTAAAAAAGCGGTGAAATTTAAGTGTCACATATTCTCAGTAATGCTAACCATCACATAGAATACAGTTACTTGTCTCAACACCTTTCTGAGGTAAGTATTATATCTTTTAAAGACAAAGAAATATATTTATAACTACTAAAAAAACATTAGCCTACCCAGAGAAAGGAAATAAGGGACTCCTCAAATTGTTTTGCATTTCCCAAATAAACAGCTTAATATGCATACACATCATACATGTATTTCCATACACATACATGCACATAGATGTAAATATATTAAAAAAACACAAATGTATATGTGTGTGTGTATTTGAAAAATACACACTGCAGATATTCAAAGCAATTTCTCTAAGATCTTTCCTCAATTCTTCCCTTTTCAAGGGGAGGGGGTTTTGTAGCCTCTTAGTGAAATACAGGGATACAAATTTTCCTCGTTTCCTTCCCCATGTACTGTGTCACCAGCACCATAGTAACACCTGATGACACTTCTTTTTTTCATTTGTAGGTCTCAAAGAAAAGCAAAATGCTCTCATTTTGCAGTTGGAGAAAGTGGAGATGTGTGAAACCTCTCCCCCTTCACCTACTCAGGAAGAGGAGACAGCCTAATTTAGCTCTAAATCGCTTGCCAAAGGCCCCAGCAAAAGTCAAGAGTTAGGGCTACAACTCACATGTCCTGGTTTTTGGGCCGGGGCTCTGATTACCAGCCGTACCCGTCGTGGTTACTGCAATGCACAGGAGCATCTGTTGTGATGAATATATATTTATTGGCAAGCATCTCACAACCCTCCTTCCTTATCTCTCCATTTAAAAGATAAGCTACTTAATATTTGCCCCTGGCTGCTATCAACAAATGTGTCATGATATGCAGTTACTTTGCACCCATGTTAACCTTTTGAGCAGATGCAGCCACTTTCAGTCAGAAAATCATCACTGGTATGCTCTGCTAGTACATTTACAGTAATGAGTCAGATACATGCTTTCTGTTTTTAAAAGACTAGAAGTAATGCAGCAGGACAGGTTTGTCCACCCACTGCATTTTGTTCCAGCAATTCTGGCACAAAGCTGCCTCTGGGATCAAATAGTCTTAGGAAGCCAACACACCAAGCTTGAACAGTAGGCTAATGTAAATATATAATGGCGTGGGAAAAAGTCTTTTGTTTGTTAATATTAGGTGATACACAATATCTGTTGTTCAGGACAAGGAACCAGAGAGTTGCTGGATCATGTTCAGCAATGCCCAGTTACTTTTTTTTTTTTTCAGTGCATATGTGGCTTTCCTCTCTGTGCATTTGTGTGTCTGCATGTGTGCACACATGCAGGGGGACTTGGGAAGCATTTAAATACGTCAATGTGTTAAAAAACTTTTTATTTCATGGACAAAAGGAAAAAAAGAGTATTTAGTGGGAATATAAGCAAGAAATACCTGGAGGTGGGTTGCAGCAGCATGGTAAGAAAATATGTGCTTTGGAAGTTTCAGCTGACTACCTAATCCAAACCACTCCTGGAGGAAGGAGAAAGAATGAGGAAGTCAGTTTGCGGTCACCAGCTTCTCTGCCTGTGATATCCAGTACATAATTATTACAGGGCTACAGTTCAGCCAGCTTTTGACAAATGAACTACCAGGAGTTTTCTCTGCATGTTTTCTATTCAAGTGTGTTTAGTCATAAATACTTGGTTCTAATGGCATTTTCTTAGTCAAACAGAGCCACTCCTAAGCATTAATAATACATTTTATTCTTAGTATAAGTCTCTGAACAGGATTCTTTTATCCTTGTTGAAGGTCTCTTTACAGAAGTTGAATATCCTGGATTTTTTTCACCCATATTAATTTTGACTAATTGTACCCCTAGTACTCTTCATCTCCAATCCCTTTGTAACAGTCCATTTATTCTGTACTGAAAAGCTTCCATGAAATCGAAATAATCCCTGCAATATCCAATAAAATTATCAAATTCATTCTATAAAACAATAATAATGTATGTATGGAAAATGTTTATTTATAATCAGTGAATATTCTTCAAATTGTATAAATTTGAAAAATGAAGGGCAGTACTTCACTCAAATAATTTTTACAAGCAGATAATAGGTCATAGGCCCTTTTAGTGATGGCTCCCTGAAGTGTAAATTAAGTTTTAATAAGTCAGATGCCCTCTACTAGTGTTTGAACCCTTTTTATAGTCTTTCACTATGTATGGACAGCTCTATATATATATGTAAAACACGCTTAGTAAAAGTACCAGCATGGACAATTTTTGTCTTCAGGTATTCCTCTTTTCTTTGTCTCCCCATCTTTAATTATGCACCAGCAAAGAGAACAAACAGAAATCAGGTTTTTAAAAAAACAGCAGAATGGATGCTTTTTGAAGGACCTCCATTTACTTTCCTTTAAAAACAGTGCCCTCTGTTTTCTGTTTAAAACCTTTTGCGTTCAACAGATGCCTCTTTTCCCTAGATGGATTCACTTGAGCTTCTTTCTGCACTTCAGATTTTTAGCTAGCTACACTCCCTCACAATCTGATGCCTGTTCGAATGTCTTTGCTCAAGCTGAGACAGACCCAAAAAGTACTTGTAGATGGTGTTGGCCACAATCCTGAAAGCCTTTCTGCTCGCACTTCAGAGCAGTGAAGTGTTTGCCTGCTCCCATTGTCTCCAGTTGCAAGAGGAGGGAACTGAGCTTACCCTTCAACTGTGGATGACTGGGAGATGAGCCACATTAATTTAAGGACCAATAAATCAAATCAGGCTTTGCTCAAACTCTTGACCTGAAACTTGTCAAAGGTGATGGTTACCACCCAATTCAGCTCCGACTCTATGTCCAGCAGGGCCAGACTAGAGGATGGCGTGATCTAAATGAGAGGATTTTCTAAGTCCAGCTTCAAAAGTGATTAAATCCCTCTGACTCTCACTTTTGAACACCTCATCCTAAATATCTCATTTCAGTTTTGAAAATTTTGGAACACTTTTTGTTTAAAAGCTTTTGTTTAGCGTAATTCTCATGCTTTACTACCCTTCAGTAATCCAGCCACTGAAAAAAGACATCTCAACAAGGCATTTTCAAGATTAGTCTCAAAATGATAATGTAGCTCACACAATCAACAGAAACACTAGAAAGAAAAAAAAATCATAAAAGCAGCCACATGAATGTTAGAAAATTGAAACTACTGAAAAGATGGAGTCTGTGCAGAACAGTAATGTTAACACAGATCCTGCTCAGTATATATTTGCAACACTTAGGAGGCTGACATGGTTGCATGCATTCATCTGTCCTAGAACATGTTCATATACTTACTTTGGTTGGAAAAAAACACCAAACCTGTGAGAAAGCTTTGCAAAAGAGTTTCTTTGTTGAAAAAAGAGAGGTTAATCAAGACCAGAATAAGGTAGAGTTGGGATGAATCTCTCAAATTGATCATAAAAATCAAAGACTAGCAAGTAAGAAAATTTTTATAGAGTAGGCTTCCTCAATGTCTTAATTTTTGTTTAATTTTAATGATATATATTTAAATATATTTAAGCTAAAAGATCAAAAAATAAAAGAAACAAGAAACAAAGAGATTTCACAATTATCAGAATGAAATTGACTGGTCCAATCCAGACACTATCTTAGATCAAAGAAATCCCAGAACTATAAATTTTTATGCTCCCTTGGAAAGAGAATGCCTTTCAGGATTCTTTTGTGTGCATGCATGATGGGAAAATCATTTTACCCCTAGCTTAAGGAGTATGTTCTATTTTTGAATATTTCTGTTCCAATAGAACCCACAATCTTTCTTCCCCTTCTACTTTGGTAAAAAAACCAACCATTTGACTGTGTTGGAGTTTCATATTTCAGTTCCAAAAGAAGACAGCTCCTTCTTTCTCCTGTCTCTAAGCCTTCTCAGATACATACTATATATTATAAGATGTCCTTCTTCCAAGTTCAGACACCAGAAACAAACAAAATTGGAACATACCCTCACCTTCATCTTCAATGTATATGTAAAGCCAAAAGGTGTTAAAAGTATTTTTTTAAAGGTAGTGGGAATATGAAGGGAAAAAAAAAACCCCAAAACCACACAGGAGCCTAATATTAAAACAAAGCCAGGCTATCATATTCTCTCACAGTTTTATAATAAACAGAAGTGATTAAGTATAAGCTTACTGGCCAGACTTGAGACCTCATTTGTGAAATATTGCCCAACGACTACTTTCCCCTTTTCCTTCAGTCAGAAAACCCTGGTAGAACTCAGTCCTGAGGTCAGGTATAGCAGAACACACTTCAGGGAGACCAAATCAAACCTGGAAAGCCAGGGAGCACATGACAGGTGTGGCGATGCACAGACTAGCACAGCTTTTCCAACATCCCTTAGTCATTTGCAAAACACAAAAATACTCATACCAACAGGAGTACTACAGGCAATTCATGGCTGGAGTTATTTTCAACCATAACTACAGCCTGATGAAAAGTGCTCGACTTCTCTGCACCATTGGGTGGTGACTACTTCTGCATCCTCTGGGGGAGACGAGGGCAGAAGGTGAGTCTCCAAAGCTTGATTTTGGGAGCTACAGGTGAGGTAGCTGCTGGAAAACCAGTGCTCCAGCATCGGTGTGGTCATTTCTTCTTACCGTGGCACCAGCTCAGAAGAACACTTGGTGGTCAGCAATGGAGAAAAAAATTAAGAGAGAGAAAGGAGATGCAGTCCATGCCCAAGCAGAACTCTTCTCATGCGACACTGCAGCCCTGTCGCAATGCTAACAGCTCCCTACCGAATCCCACAATATTTAGCCTCTATTAATTGGAAAGCCTTGGGTCATATTTGTTTTCTTGGGGCTTTCCCAAAAGCTGGCAGCAAGTGCCTTTCTTTTCAAGACCAGCGACAAATCAGTGCAAAATCAATATGCTGCCATGAGAGCATGTTGCTACACATCTTCAGCACAGGTTGTGGAGTCACTACAAGTATGGATGAGGCAAACAAATGAACACCTCCTCCCCCGCCCCAGATGATAATGCAAATATGTCATTCATGTCATTTTGGCAGTGGTATGTGTCAGGAAATCAGAAACATCAGGGGACCCCATCTGCTCAGGGGACCGGACTGGGGTTGGTGCCCTTGGGAGGCTGCCCTGCCGCCAGCAAACAGCCACGGCTCCGACTGAGGAGCTGGAGAGGCGCAAGCCCAGCTTTCGGCACACCTCACAGCTTGTGCTGTGGAGATTATGTTTGTGTACTTCAGGGCATGAATAAAAGCGAAATTTTCCAAACTATTTTAATGTAAATACAGGGGCGTCCACGGCTAACCAGCATGGCAGTTTGACTGGGATGACTGCCAAGGAACAAATTTAATGCAATGTATTTCATTTACTCCTAAACAATGGGTAAATGGCACTCTTTTGCTGTTTAAATGGCATACCCACCGCTGTCTACGTGTCTGCCCACAGGTGTTATGCAGTAGGAACACTTACCATCTGTTAACATAAATTTGTTCACTTGTGTTTGCCTCCCTCTTCTAGCCTGGCTGCTAAGCCTACCAAAGGTCCCAAGCTAAACAAGTACAAACACTGCTCGCAAAGTGTGTAGGCAGCAATCAAAGCACATCGAAGTAGAGAGCAGCGTTTTAATCGCACTGGCCAGGGGCCAAGGAGCTGCAGAAGTGAACTGTGCTTCCCCAGCCACGGCGGAAGAAGGAGGATAAATTTCCTTCGTGCCTCTTAATGTGTTGCTATCGATGGCGCTCCTTCATTGTAGAGCTGCACCCTTGCCTGCCAATTTCTACCTGTTCGTGGATATTCACACGCTTATTCTTAACATTTGTCTTCACCACAACTGTTCTCGCAACCATATTAAATAGCAGTAGAAGCCCCATTTTTTTCCCTGACAATTTTGTGACTAACAAACAAGCTGCTATTGAAGTAACACTATTGCTTTATCTGAGCAAAAGCTGATGGTTCTTTGTTGGTTTTGCCACATCCATGAAAATTCAGTGCCAAAAAGAAAACATAGAAAATATTTTTCTGCTACGCAATAACTGGGGAAGAAAATAAATCTTCAAAACATTTAACTGAGATATTTTGTCAGCTTAAAAATGAGAATGCATAGAAACAGTTTGCTGAATTGTAACCAAACTATTTTGTACCTTCTGGGACAAAAACCTGGTATAGCAATGAAGATGGGTAGCAAAAAAAATCTGTTTATACTGTAAGTTTTTCTTCTGAATATTTTTACAGTTATTTAGTCTATACCATATGATAAGAAAATAGATTCAGCTCATGTAGATCTTTCCTTTGGATGTAAATGTGAAAAAAAATTCCCATGGTTCACTGCAGCGCTCGCAAAACTTTCAGCTTTCTGTTTGCTTTTCTATTGCTGTGAAACAATTGGAAGTGCATCCCAATATTAGCATACAAATAGTATGTATAATTCAGTATAAACTGAATTGTTTATAAACATGAAACATTATTTATAGCACTCTCACACACACACACATCACCATGGAAACAAAGTAATTGCCATATCATTAGGATGCAATTTCTCTGCGCAGTGAGGGAGAATGACAATTTTTCTGCATCTGGGTGGCTTCATGTCGCTGTTTGTGGCCACAGATCTCCCCTCCAAAGCATCTTTTGGATGTGAAATTAGTTTTGATTACTGAAGAAAAGATTAGATCAATGTAAGGGTGAGATGATTTGAAACAGAACAGCACATGTGAAAACACTGCAATTGTTGCACAGGAGTGACGTGAACTATTCAGCCATGGGGATTCAAAGACAAACCGAGGAATTTCAAGCCCAGTCGAAGGTCACTGTAGGCCAGCATTTCCCATCTTGCCCTTGCCAATCGTCAATAGTTACTGCCATCTGCTTGCTGCTTGGCAGCCTAAATGAAGTAGCATTGATTACAGATTCAAAAGGTAAAAAATTAGTATGAATCCTTGTTTATAATCCTGCTAGTGAGATCAAGGATTGAATGGATCAGAGAAATTTTTTCCCTCTTTAAAGAAAACACAGTATATGCAGTACTAATATTTAAGGGTAAAAGAGCTTTGTCAGATGAATACAGGGGCAGAGTTTCTAAAGAACAGATATGCCTGCATATAGAGATATCTACTGAGACTTTTTCTTTTCAAATATAATTAAGAATGTTAGGTATTAAGATCACTGTTTTCCGCCTGGTGCTTAAAGTAGAGACTATGATATAAAGGAACATATTCTTAGCCCTAACAGTGCTAATGACAAGATTATCACACCTTGGTAATAACAGTTTTCTACGTGGTCATCTCTGCATAACAAGAGCCTTTTAAGAGAGTTAACAGAAAATGGATGATAATTCATCACAGCATCATACCAGACTGAATTAAACCATGGCTTGAAGGAATCTTATACATTTTAATACAAGAAAACATAATACAATTCTTAGCTGAAATTATCAGTCCTCTCAAGCAAGATGTGTGAGAGTAGGGTGACAGAATCCTTGTAATTTTGATGAAAGGTTCATGCTGAGGCTAATTTTGAAACATTACTGCAGGCAGAACTCCCAGAGATGTTAAGTCAGAGTCACAAGGCTACTCCAAAATGATTGTATGTAGAAAGTCCCATTACTGCATGAATTGAGTTTCTTCCCCAGCTAGATTTCCTATGAACTGACTTCCATTCTGCCTCATTAAAAAGTGCCCCTGAATTCAGAATGGAAGATTCCTTTGTGCAATCTGTCCTAATAACAGTGAAACCAGAATGGCTTCTCTATTTCTGACAGAGACTCTTTCTCAGAAGGGGAAAAAAAAAAGAGTCTTCTCTCTCCTTGTAGATGGAAATGCTGCAAAGTACTTTGGGAGCCTTTCGGATTAAAAAAAATGCTCGAGTAAACACAGGGTATAATTATCATCATCTGTCATCTCTGTGAATCTGTACATTTTATATTCCACTTAAAACAGGAAAAAAAAATCCTCAGTGGGATGTCTTCCAGCAAACCAATTTAGCTAATGAGAGCGAATATCAATGACTGCTGGCTAATCAGAATGATATTAGCATAAATTTTACTTAATGAGGACATATTTGCCTGGTGCCAGGAGCAAAATGGTACTGATCTAGAGTGTAAAATGCAAAGGATGGGTAAGTTTCAACTCGAAAAAACAACAGAAACAACAACAACAAAAACAACCATACAGCAGAGCAAATAAACAGGTGACTGCTATACTAGCATTTTACTATGAAAACTGGGATTTTAACCTCACTTGATGCTCTCCAAACTTTTTCATTATTACAGAATCTTATCAACCCTTTAACTGTGATGAATTAAACACCCTGGGGAACAGCTTGACAAGAGATTCAATTGAACTCTTTTAACCTCACATTGGTAGGTAGATCACTGAGGGAACTTGCTTTCTTTTTAATTTAAGGCACGCGATACATGTGCTCTGCTGCACAAGGAAAGTATATTTTTCCTTTGTGCATTGTGTAAGGCTCGCTTCTGAAAAATGCCCAAATATTACTCTCAGCTTCAAAACCAGCAATGTTACATTGCCCTCTGTCTGCCTATGAGTGATCTCAGGCAGAAAATTCTCTTCGGCCACTATTGTCTTGAAGGAGTTAAGTCCCAGCAGCATCTAAGTGCTGTTATGCACACAGTGATTCTTCCTCTTTATATAGGCTCCATATTAGACAGTCTGAGAAGTCTCCATGAACAATATGAAAGATTTTTGTCTACAGTAACATAAAGGGGTTAGAGTTCAATGCTCTCCCAAAATATTTAATCTTGTGAAATGTTATTTGTAGTGTCATTCTTGTATATACCTGCTTTGAAATTCCTAACCTTAGATTCTTCTGTGTAAAGGAATATAGGGCACAAGTGTTCTTACCTTTGATATACTATAGGATCTAACAATATTTAACTGGTGAAGTCATTTTTGTTTCCAAACCTGTGTCTCAAATATGCTTGGGAACGTGGAAACTCACAATGCCCTTATTCATGACATCAAAATCAGTTCCATGGTAACACATTGTGATGACAAAATACACAGATTGCAAGGTCACAAGTCACACTTAAGAACAGGCAGGGGAGAAATTGTTAGTTTAATGAATAACATCAGCCAATTCCAATAGGAATAAAAATAAAGAAAAAAATAAAGTGCCCAAAGTAAACGCCCTTAAATGCACTTGAGAACCATTTCATCTTAAGTAGTTCTTCAAAGGCAGAAGGCTTCCGCAGCTTTCACCTCTGCTGCAAATAGAAGCCCACGTTAAAAAGAAAAGAAAGACGCTGTACGCTAATGATGGAACTGGCAATGCTTTTCCTCTACATGCACAGAGAGAAACAGCAACTGCAGGGAAGAAATTTTAGCAGAAAAGGAGTCATGTTAATTCCAGGGTAAAGCAATTAATGATTCTTACATTTTGCAAGGACTGGGTTTTCACACACAGTGATGAGCCACTTTTGAAGCTTGCATTGTCTTGGTCTATAGCCAGGTATTTGAAATATTTGTGTCACAGAAGTCAGCAACAGCAATTGTGGTACAGATCTTTCTAATGAATTTGAAGTTATTCCTTCATTGCACATTTACTGAATACAGTATCACAAGAAAACAATCCAAATTCACAGGGGTTTATAGTACACAGGTCACCTCTGAAATTTAAGACCTTTTGCTGCAAGGACCATTATATACATAGGTATGATAAATCACCGTAACTAGCTCATCACCTGAGTAGATAAAGCCTGCAAAAGAGGGAGAGGAAGGAAAAACACAAAAGACAAAATTGCCAGCCCAGTATCTGAACAACTGCCAGACACCGCTAGGGCTTTGACATCACCATCAGATTTGCTTGGAACTTCTCAGGGCAACAACAGGAAAAAACTGGAGTATTTCAAGCAAATGAACCAGAAAACCGCGTGAAGGGAATGTTCTTGAATATGGCGTGGTGGTTGGTCCATGAAGTTACTGTACAAAAAGGAACGACACATTTGAATGAGTTTTTCCTTCTGACTCTCACAATTGAAACCTTTGAAATTGCAACTAAAATGTACCATATACAATCTATTTGATTTGACTATGTCATAAAATTGGCACTATATGTTCTATGTTTACCACAGTCTGAAAGGTCAATGTAGAGGATAGATTTCCTTTAACTTCTTGTTTAAATAGCATTTTATTTTTATTAGAAAAGATGTTATTTTTTTTTTACCATATCATGGCAGACAGCCTTATCCCAATACATCCTTACATAAACAGTGACTGAATAGCCAAAAACAAGTTGCAACTTAAATGCTACAAGGAGAACCTCAGATTAGTTTTCTTTCCATCTAGCAGAGCAAAAGATTTGAAAAGTTGAAGCACTTCAAAATAAATGGGAAAGCAGCATCTTTAATTTTATTTAAGTGGCGTAAAATCACTGGATTATTCAAAAATAATGAAGCGTGCTTTGGAAGGACATTAACATTTTTAACATATTCCTGCACTGTGGCAGTGAAGAGGATGGTAAAATCCCCTCTATATTATATAAAACGGCTCGATAGTTGCATACATACTTAACCACAGGTGGGGGGTTCTTCTTAATTTGGTGTCTATCATGTGATGCTTCATAAGCAAAGAATAGCAGGCCATGCTGCTTTATTCAATTGGGTTATGCTTTTACTCTTTCTTCCTGCATGTGAAAAGCATAACAGAGAACTAGCAGAGCAGAAGTAAGATGTGTTTTGTTAGTTGTCTGAAGCCCTGGGGCCCGGAACCGGATAAGTCCTGATATTATACCCTGGATTGAGCAGAATAAATCCATTTTGTTTCCTCCAAACATTTAGCCATTAAAAAATATGAGATAGAAAAACAGACTTTGCTGTCTGCATGCCTTCTTGTAAAGCTTGTATTGTGGAAATGTCAGAATCATTAGGTCATTGGCATATATTTTGCAAGCTAATGCTTCTACTTTAATTCTCACTGGGGACTGCATGTCTGCTTTTCAAATAAAACCCAGACTGAAGAAGGTGAAGAGAGCTTAAAATGATGCTGGTAATGCTCTGTGATGGCTGATAACACCTCTAGATATGAATAATTGGGACATACCAGCCAAGGTTGATACAACCACAGCTTTTAAAGCACCTACTCTAATACCAAGCCCCACAAAAGTAACTGGTGTTAAAATTGCCTTGTAAGTATTTGTGGCTCACTTTCAATGCACACAGAGACACGTGACTGAATAAAGTTTTAAAATAAATACAGAACAAGAAATAACTTTAATATGTGAAATCATGCACATAATAGGAGAAGTGTGGAGGGTTTTACTTCAGACAAGACAAGTGGATGAACTTTCTTCCAAATTACCAAACACAGACACAGAAGAAGCGGTCACGGAAACATCAGCCCCGTTGCAAATATAGCTACTCATCTCTCAAAACTGATAAAATCTGGCACACCTTGAAGAAAGAGGTCAATACTAGTAGACATAATACCGCAAGTAGAAACACTCTCAGCTCGCAACTGGATACAATAAATCTTGAGCTTGCAGAAGTTACTCCTCCACCCGAAAACATACTCCCCAAATCAGCTTTTCGGCTCTTCACAGACCCACGTACGCTTCCTTCTGCCATCAAGCACAGAAGCGCCTCTACTCTGAAAAGAAAGATTGATTCCTTCACTCACACCCCTGCCCTTGCAGAAGCCGACCTGGCTCCCCCGTGCCACTTCAGCAGCCCTGCCAAAGGCTCCTGGGGGGGGCGGCGGGGCAGTGTTGGCACCCCCAGGATTTCCACCTTGAGCTTGGGGCTCTAGTGGACTCAAAAGAGCCAGTGAAAACCCAGCCAAAACCACTGAGTGCTACCTGGTTTAGTAGCAGGGCCAGTTGAAACCCTAAGAAACCACAAGTTTAGTGTGATTTCGATACCAGTTTGTAAGTCAACCCAGGTTTATTTGAAAATGTGGAGTCAGGAGGCAAATTATTGAACTTGAACAAGCCTTCGG
This sequence comes from Caloenas nicobarica, assembly GCF_036013445.1. Lineage (NCBI taxonomy): Eukaryota > Metazoa > Chordata > Aves > Columbiformes > Columbidae > Caloenas > Caloenas nicobarica. The sequence continues at coordinate 74,589,223 of NC_088245.1, forward strand.
ACAAATGCAGTCTTTATTCTGAATTTCTAAACAAATCCTCAAACTAAACAAACTCATGCAGTTTCTGTTTTCATTGTGGACATCTTGCACAGCCCTAACTAGTTGCAGATTTCTGGGTCAATTTTTACATTTCTGATCCATATTTCGTGGTTGTGTGCCACATAACAGTCCTACAGGATATATCCCAACCAACTTTCACAGGAACTTCGTGTAGTCTGACACACTGGCTTAGAGTTACGTTACTCCAAAACATAGGAAAACCAGTTGTTAACCCTGAAAGGTGCCGTTTCACCTGGCATTTTTCAAGCTATCCATTTAACTTCTGAGTACTTTAAGAAATAAAAAATTTCCTGTAAACTTCTTTAAAGTGAAAATCCAAGACTGAAACAGACCATGGACAATACATAAGCATAACTTTGCAGCCATCAGAACAGAGATATATTGTAAAAGCTGAATCATGCTCTGATGTAGAAAACTTTTCAGGTTTTGCTAATCTCTTTCTTCAACATGTTATCATTTGTCATTAACTAAAATCAGTCTGGCTTTACAACCTATGCTCTGTATTACAGTCAAACATACAAAAATTGTGCTGTGTTGTTCGAAACTGTAAGAATGAGAGTTGCATTATCCTGTACAAATAAGAGATGAGTTTACAGACATTCAGCTCATATCTGTAAGTGCCTCTCTCTTTCTACACTGCAAAAGTGGGTGAAATGGTCAGTAAATAATCCATTACAAATGCAAAATTAAGTTTTACTCAATTCTGTTTGTGATTCATTCTTGTCCTTCAACTGATATTTGAGCAGTTCAAAGTCTATTGGGAAAAGATGAATACCTAAAAGTTTGAATACTGGAATAAAATAATTTTCAAACCGTATGCCCCCAAATCATTCAAAATATAATCAATGCAATGGAAATAATCCTGTCAAAGCAGAAGTCTCTGACAAAGAGCAGAACATAATTTTAAGTCTTAGTACCTTCACTGAGAGCTTGTGCACTATTGAGAGAGGAAGATGGTTCACCGAGAAATCTGGGGAAATCTGAATTAACAGTTTCTTTGAATTATTGTGGAAGGGAAGTAAGTTTGGAAACATTTTCAAAAAATTAATACCTATTTTCCCAATCGGCTTTGGATACACATTTTCTCTGATTATTGGCTCAGTGGTACATGTATTTAATCTTAACTGTTGTACGAAACGAGTTTGCCAAGTATTGGCCTCCTGCGTTTTCCTTTCCAGATCAAGCACAAGAGTAACTGGAACATGATTAAAAAGACGAGTATATTATTACTCCCGCGAGAATGATGGCAATGTTTTTGTGGGTTGGAGCAAAGGAAGACACAAGCTGCAAGAAAGCTAGCCTTCTAAAAGGCATAGAGCGTTTTAGTTTTATCCTGTCCTTAGATTTAGCTGATTTAGTGGAGAGCCCTCTCTGCCTCAGTTTCTCACTAATTCCTTCTTTTCACGTTTTGCTTATTCTTTAAAAGCCTTGCTGTAGTTTAGAAGTTGCAACACAAAATTCTCACTGGAGTGATGATCAGTCCTGAGCATTATTTGGTGCCATGAATTTAGAGGTGGCCTCTAGAACTTGAGGAAAAAATAAAGGGATAATTGCAGGGCTCATGTCAGTCACAGCACTGCTCCAATACATCTGACACACAACTGGAAGGGGTTTGAGCAACTTTCTCCTCTTTGTGAAGACAATGAGTGGTGGGAAAGCAAAAGTAGCCATTATTTTCACAGTCCTGGGTCAGAAGCACTAGATTTATTGAGGAGAAGAGCAAAGTAGTTGCCATTCTAGATTACAGAAATCACAACAATAGAGTTTTAGGAAAAATTAAGCTAAAGGGATAGAAATTTCCTAGGAGGAATAAAAAGATGAAAATGTTTCTGAGGTATTTACAAAAATTTTTTGACTGTGACTGCTTAAATTTGTAATCAGATTCTGATTTGGTTCTGTGGATCACAGAACCAGAGCTGAAGAGGAAGGCTGATCTCATTTAGATACCAAAAGGAAGTCCACAGAAGGTGGGAGCAGGGATGAGCTACCCAGGAGGAATAAAGCCACTGCTTGGGTTGGCAGGGATGGATCTGGGAAAGCTAAAACTCAGCTGGAGCTGTCACTAGCAAGGGATGTGAAAGACAAGAAGGGTTTTTTGTAAGTACATTGACAGCAAAAGGAAGGCTAAAAACACCGTGGGCCAATTGCTTATTGGGATCTAGTGACAAAGGACATCTAAAGGCTAAGTTACACGATGCCTTTTTGCCTCAGTTTTCATTGGTACGGTTTGCCACCAGACCTGCCAGGTCCCTGAGCCTCCTAGCAGATTCCATGGGCATGAAGCAGTGCCCCAAGTAGAGGAAGATGAAGTTAGAGATCACTTTACTCACTTGGACATATGGAACTCCATGGAGCAGAGCGCACGTGCCCGAGAGTGCTGAAGGAGCAGCCCAATGTCATTACAAGACTGCTCTCTGTCCTCTGCAAAAGGTCATGGCAGCTGGGGGGGATTCCTGATCACTGGAAAAAGGCAACCACCACACCGCTCTGCAAGAAGATAGAAAGGAGGATGGTCCAAGTCAATCAACCTCATGAAAAAAAGAAACAGAGTGCACATGACCCTCCTGTGAAGAGGAAAAGGGAGGAAGATGTTGTGGGACTCTTCATATACAGCTGTAACCCGTAACTGAAATATGGTGTTTTTATAGGTTAGACTTTGGTGTATAAGTTATTCTCACACCCAGAGAGTGTGTACAGGCTGCTGGTTAGTTGAAATTACAAACATGGTTTTGAAAAGAAAACCTATTTATATGAAAACAAGTTGATAAAAGCTTTCTTTGATGACACTAAAGTGAAATCAAACCGTTATGTGTGGATATGAACTCCATGTGAAACTATAACAAAATCTTGAAGAAATAACATTTATAATTGTTTTCTTATAAAACATTTTCAGGAAGGGTGTACTTACTCAAGGGGTGAAAATGCCAGATATCAGGTTGTTGAGAAGGTGAATACAGTAGGAGGACAGAAGCCACTAAAAGGTAGAAAATATATTCTCACATGTTTTTAATGGCATAGAAAACCTACAAACGGAATACAAAATAAACTTAACAGAACTCTATTTTCCTTTTGTATGTGTGCCAACACATACATAGAAGTGTCCTTACACTAAAACTTAAAGAAGCATTTAAACTTATTACTCTGAATCTAGCAGAGAGTACCGATGTGTCTTTAGAAGAGGTCTTGTCTCTACCAGCTCCAGAAGAGAAAGGGGAAAGTCTTTACCTATATATAGCTCCTAAAGGGCAAGCCAAAGTCTGTGTCTAGAATTCCATGTATCTACCAGGAAAGAAGTTTCTTAACAGATGTATTTTGCCCCTCTCCCTTTCATCTCACCTTAAGTACTTCAACTGGGTTGTGGAAAATTTCTTTAGAAGGAAAGTTCATGTCTGTGAAATTTTAACTTATGCCTTCTGAACATAGAGCTTTACTGTAAATTTTAGGCTATTCTCTGCACCCGCATCATTTCACAAAAGGATATACAAGCATAGGAAGCTACCGAAGTTTACTGATGACATTTTGCTCTGAGTATAAAGAATGGAATGGTATCACAGACACGGAGCTGGCAGTGTAAGCTTGGAACTTGACAAATGGCAATGTAAATGTAGGGGTGAATAATTAACTTATGCAGGAAAACCAGGAGTGATCTAGGGGCCCTGCTAGGCCTTGGGGGGTTGTAGATGATTATCAATATTTCTCTACTTACAGAGAAACAATGTAAACAGGAATTATAAACTTGGCTGAAAAAAATGTATCCAATCAGCAAAAATGGACAGTGCATGAAAGATGCTAATCATAACAATTAGCCTAAGAATGGTTTATAAAGAAGAGATCCTTCCTTTGATTCTCTGATGGTAACTGCTATAGAAAATGGACAACTGAGCCCATTACGTGAGGCCTCACAACAACATTGTTGCAAAGATGGTAAGCACCAGAGGCTGTAGTTAATGCTACAAGAAACCTAACTTAAGCTGAATGCTAGTGAATATGGACAGGAAAATGAAAAGTCTCTGGTGCTTATGAATGCACCAAAAAAACAGTTCATTTTTTTGCAGAAGCATATTGCAGACTGCTTATGACAATGGCAGAGAAAAGGGCTTCACGAACACAACTTTGCTTGAAAAGGTTATTCTTTCAATTGCAGTTGGATGATTTATAGCTAGAATATAAACCTGGAAAAGACCTTGTGTCAGCAGACACTCTGTCTGAGCTTTCAATAAAAGAGAGGTAGTACAAACACCGGAGTCTGAAGTTGTTCATGTAAATAGGTTTGAGAAAATTTTCTTGATCTCAGACAGGATGCGGTCTGTCACTGCAGGAGACCGTAATGCAAAAATGAGACTTTGCAAAAGGTAATATCAGCGATTAAGGCTGGTTGGCCTTCTGAACGTAAACCTACTCATTTTAACAGCTGTGGAAGAGAAATTTATGTTGCAGATGGTACTTTATTCAAAGGTTCTAGGTCGGTAGTGTATAAAATTTTGACGTAGGAAATACAAAAGTAAGTACATGAAAGGTGAATGGTTACCAGGCGAGGTGAAGATTGAGTAACAACACATGGCATTTGCCTGAGAATTAATGCAGATATAGAAGGGGAAAAAAACCACAACACCACAACAACAAATGCCAAAAATAACAATATTCAGAAACTGGGGGGTGGGGGGGAAAGAAACTCTGATTGTAATTTTAAACAAGGTTAGACCTATAGGCCACATTTGGTGTATGTAGTTTTATATATATATATATATGAATAATTATTCATGTTTTAGTTGTGGATTATTGTACCTAATTTACAGAAATATCACCAGTAAAGTATGCAACCATGAAATATGTGAACTTATATACAAAATTTCTGTTTGCACAGAAGTTACCTGCCTTGGAGAACCAATGATGCTATTAATGTATTTTTGTAAATTTTTATACATATATTGAAACAAATTGAAGCAGAAGACTTACTGTGGCATAATATCATATGTCTTAAAATCTGCAGTCACAGAACAGCAGACACAAGGTATTTGACAGCAAATGCAGTTATAAAAATCACTCATCTCCTGTAAAACAAGTTTATTCTTTTATCCGAGGAGATTACTAAGAAAGTCCACACAAATAGTGCCCACCTTAAACATGCACTAAAGAAAGACAAACATCCTGAGAATCCAAACCAGAGCAGACTAGAAAAGTGAGAGGGGGTCAGCCAACATCAGTTTAAAGGACTGTATAAAACATTGTGGAGAGCTACAAGCAAAGGAGCACCAGTTCACAGCCTGACAGAGAGCTATGTAGAATTTTCTGCACCATGACTTCAATTTTTTCCCCTCCTTCATGGACAAATGAAAGTTTAATGGGTCCTTGGTAAGGTCCGACACCTTATTTTGTCTACTTAGTTTACAGCCTGACTTTGATCAGGAATCCCTCTCCCTTTCTCTCAAACCTCTTCCTTTTTCATTAGCCTACATTGAAAATGCCAAGTGCATTGTTGGCCACCACCTAAAGAGACAAGACAAATGTCACAGAACTTACAGTTCATGTAGACAACCGCGATGATGGCAGACAGGAAAAGGGAAGAAACAGAAGCTGAATATTAAGAGACAAGCAGAAGGAAAAAAGAAACATTAATTCCTTTACTAAGTTATTAAAATTTTCCCTTTCCATCTCCTACAGCATCTTCTTTCAAGACAATTTAAAGAAACAGGTCATCTTGTGGGTAAAGTGAGTTTTGAATAGAAGAGTGTAAAAGACAGACAAGATTCATAGTGCGTATCTTAATTTGCTCCATGGAAAATTGCCCCGAGAATATGGGGTACAGTCATCCCATAATATCTGGTCCCACTCAGCTGTATTATTAATCCAGAATTGATCAATGGTAATAGTTCAAGAGCCCTGAAGTAAATTTATTGATTTGCAAGCAGGGATCTATGTATTTATTATAGCCATTTGGCCTGTCTTGACCCCTCCCCTAGATCTCTGCCTCATTTTGTGTGTTTAGACCTCAATGGAGGAAAATAATTTATAAATGTACTTAACTTTAAAGAGGCAATTAAAGCCTACAGACATCAATAACAGGTAAGCACATAATTACTTATGTCTCAAATAAAGATGAGATTTGTATACTTTAAGTGCATTCCTAAAAGGATTTCTTATGAGAGACTTTTTATTTTTACTTACCTATAAAGAGTCTAGCACAAAGATTTCTGTAAAAAAATAAAAGCAGAAATGTTTCCTTGGCAGGAATGTTTAAGAACAAAACAACATTTTGATTTGCTTGGACTATGGTATATTTTAACATAATTGATTTCTTCAAACACTTGTGGTATCTCTGCAAAGGGGTTTTCAAGACAGTGTAATCTACCTTTTGATTTTTCAAGTATAATGTCTATGTCTCTACTTTTGATTCAGCCGCAGCAAACAAGAATGCTTCCTTCCCTTTTTGTAAGGCCTGTTTGATGCTGTTTCTTGATCTCGAATTAGTTGTTGACTCACATCAAATGCAAATCAAGCCCTTTTACAGTATGAATCATAGCTGCCCTTGGTTAAGGGGGTAAGAAGAGATGAGAAGGGAAACATTACATTTCTGGACAATACTGATGACTGAGGGCTGGTGTGACTCACACTTAAGAGGGCAGATATGCACTTTCAAGTCAACAACTTAGGAGATTAAGAAGCAACTTCAAACGGGGCTTTCAAAGGGAGAAGAAAACAGGAACTGGAATAAGCAACAGAGTAATGCACACGGCCACATCCTGAAGTCCACACTGATGCAAGACTCCCATTAACATTAACTTTATGGTTTGAAAGCACTAAGCTTAGAGTTCATGGTTTAAGACCGACTGTCAGTTTGCTGGGATTTTCAAATAGCTGAAAGTCCACTCAGTAGAGTTTTAAAGTAATTATTTTTTGGTCACATTTTGTAATAAACAGCAATCCAGAGAGCTGTATGTCATTTTCCACAAAAAAAGTTTCCTTCTCATATACACGGCATTGTTATGAAAACTGTGGACATATATGTGGTTCAAAGGAAGAAGATACAGAGAGGGACATTTAGATGTGGAGGACAACTCTCAAAAAAGTATCAAATAAATTATTTTTGTATCCCATCTATTTTTACTCTGTATGGGAAATTATTATGGAACTAGAAAAATGTCTGCCCATGCAGCAAAGCATCTTTTTGCTGATGAGAGAGGCAGAAACAACACATTATAAAATCAGTAATTCAGAAATGTACTCACTTTTGCTATTTACCATAGACAGAATTAACAAATTCTCCTCAAACATAGGTGAATAATACTTTTTCTTCAGTTCACTAAAAACTGAAAGAGATTTTTGGCTACTCCATTAAAGACTGTTTGGCGGAGGGATGTTGTTTTTTTTTTTTTAATCAAAGCTTGTTCCATCCATTACTTCATACCTACCATGTACTTTACTGCACATGAACTCCTCCTATATTTGGCTACACAAGATTTAATGGCAGAACCTACACTGCTCTCTTTGGAGGACAAGGACTCAACATGTCTTTTGTGTATGAGCAAGATTCTGTCTTAATCCCATAATAATTTTCTAATTCCTTTCATATTCTTATCACTGGTGCTTAAGGCAAAAACTTGGCAAAAGGGCTTTAAAACCAAGTCAAAGTATTGCTCAACTAGCTTGAAAAGAGCAAGGAAGAAGATCTTTACTTATTTCTAGAGCAGCAACGAAACAAAACCTTTTACTTTTAAGAGTTCAGAAGACTTGGTTAAGAACATTTTGGACTAAAGAACAAATGTAATTAGGATTGCTTGGCAATTACACTGGGGTAATGAGCCAACGATCCTGCACAGAGATATCCTACTTCTATCACTTTTACCCAAAGGAGGGCATTGTACTGAATGCCAATGGTCCAACCAGCGCCTGCTATCAGCAGGCAGCCGTCCGTCAACCATCCTCTTTCAAAATCTCTTGCCGAAACCTTTACCCCCCTGTCCCCACCAAGCTTGCCAGCTGGTGCAGATCTACAGGACTCTCCTCTCTTGGGGCTGCACCATCTTCTGGTTTCACCCACCACCCTTCCCACTTCCCCAGAGGGTACCAACCAGCTGTACTAAGCCACATGTTCTGATATGACAGACTAAACACCGAGAATGAGGAAATCAAACAGCACAAGAAATCCTCCAGGCAAGTTCACTGGACAAATATTTCCAATTAACTCTGCAGCAGGGGCCAAGTTCACTCTGAAGCTGGCTCTGTAACCAGAAACCTCGCTGTCGGCCAGGCAGGTTTCGTGTGGATGTGCTGTGCTGCTAGCAGTCTAGTGGCAGAGATGCTAGTGCTGGGGAAAGGACGTGGTGGGAGGGTCATAAAACTGGGATGTGTGTGCATATTTCAGGGCTGCCACTCACTTTTTCTGGTTGCCATTTAAGCAGGCAAGGCAATGGGATTCAGGTGCCGTGCTTCCCTGGGTGCCTCTGGAAATGTAGATGGTACCCAGGAGCCACAACACAGAGATGTCCCTGTTGTTTCCTGCTCTGAGCAGACCGTCTACCTCAGCCCAGCCTTTCTGGGACAGTTTTATGTTCATTTAGCGTGGACAACACAGGCATTAAACCATCTATCCGACTTACAATGTTAATCAGCTTAAAACCTTCTGTCTGTCAGAACTGCTCCTGAAGGCAAGTCAAGCCCTCACAACACATTGCTCCTTTAAACCAGCATTAGATTTCTGTCTTGCCAGACCTCCAGTAAGTGCAGCTTTCAGGCTTTGGCTAGCACTGAAACAGTTTCTGTAAAATATACCACAGATAGCTTTTAATTTGAAAATATTAGCATGAATAACAGCATGTTTGATATGCATTCAGCCAGTTATGCCCTTGGTTAAAAGAGTAAAGCCTCTAAGAATGTTTGAGAGAGTACGTCCACAGAAGGGACCATTATGCATTTGTGGTGTCTATTCTTGCCTGTTTAAAATGAAAATAGAAAATCAGGTTGCCTAGGTTTTCCATTTTAACGTGACTTTCTGGTTATCATCTGATGGTAAACTGCTAATTACACACAAGTCAAGTGATGAAAATTTGAGGCTTGTGGCACAGTATACATAGAATTTTGCATAGATTGTAATATTTTCCAGTGAGCAATGCTATACTGGATTTACAAAACAGAGCCATAAAGCTAAGACCCCAAATTCCCACTTGCAAAGAAACTGTACAAAGAGCAACAACTCCCGCTACCCAGTAGTATCTCCCACGCACCTCAGATCAACCTCTGATGGAACTGATGCATACTCATTCATTTAGGTAAACCATATCGGGTTTTCTGCTTTAAATTCCTCTTTTTAAAACATTGATTCAATTATTGTAACATGTTTATGGAAATGCTGAAGGAATAAACTCCTCAGCGACATTTATCTTAAAAAAAATATGTATTTTGTAATATTTTGCACAGCAGTGTTTTCTATTTCCTCAACCAAAATGAGGTTAAAAAAAATCTGCGCTAGCCCACAGTCCCACCTGTACCTTCTGCACGGTTCTTTATATTATGACTGGGTACAGATTTATTAAGGGTGGCTAATCAGTGTTTACTCTCTCCTTCCTCTGCTTTCAGTGGCTGCAGCAGCACGTTGCTTTGGCTCTCGGATTGCTGTCTGACTGGATCAGAGCATCAAATGCAGTTGGATTATGGCATCTGCAAGCCCTGACGAGCAGCCGCTGCCCTGCCCATGGGCATCAGACACATCCACGACTCGTGGGCTCACTAAAGGACCCTGGCTCCTCCATACTCACTGTTTGTGACCCAGACTTGCAGATGCAGTCTCCTGAATGATAAACGGGGCTGCACCCAGCCCTGCATACACCTATTTATTCAGGCCACCATATGTAACTGATTAACAGAAAAGAATATTTAATATCAACATACCCTGGTCAGGTCATTCCCGCCCAGATTTCAGATTAATTCACAATGAGCTCCAGTTTGGTCCTGCATTTGTCTGCCTCAATGCCACTGTTAACCGAGACCAGGATGCCACTGCGCTAGGCCAAAGACACATGCACAGCAACAGCAGCAAGAAGCAGCAGTGGTCCAAAGAACTGGCAGCCTGAACAAGCCATTAGGAGAGCAGGAGGGAAGACAAGCAGACAACAAAGACACAGAACAATGCTCTGAAAGGCTCAAGTTGCTTAGGAGCAGAAGTCTCTCACTTACTTTCAATACTGCTTTTGAAAACTGCGTCCAAGATGACTTCTCCAAGATCACCTAGGAAGACAGTAGTGAAGCTGATGTAGAAGAAGCAGTCCAGTACCCACAGGACACCAAAGCTCCTCCAGGATGGCTGGAAGAAGACTTCAAAAAGTCTAGATAACCAAACTGTGAGATTAGATCTGAGTCAGGAAAAAAGTTATATAGTCCAGCAGTGCTGCTGAAAACAAGCAATATGGCACTGGCGCTGATGCTAACCTCAGCATCCAAACCACTGAAAAGAAAACCACGGCAGCAAGGCTTGCTAAAGAAAAGGGCTCAAAACCTCACAAACAGCTATGAGGGAGGGGGAAAAAGATCTGTGGACTCTGCAATCATCCATGCAAAACTGCACCAAGACGTACAGCTAGCGAGGTCCTCATGGTGTGATGAACAACACGCACCCCTGGCTCATGACTTAGTGCAGGCTTAAGATGAGAGAACTGCATCTGGGAAAGAAAGTGAACGTAACCAGAAGAAATTAGAAAATGGAAGAAGGGCTGAGGGGGAGGGAACAACCCCAATTCCCTCATTTCTCTCATGCAAGCAACAGAAAGCCCCAACTTCAAGGAGCAACCTTGAATTCTGGTTTGGGTTTGGCTTTACTTTTTATGTGGGCATTTTCTTTTCTTTCAGTATTTTTTTATTCTAATATGATGCCAACAATAGCAAATAATATGCTGCAAAAGATGGCTGTCCAGGTAAATAATAAAGTGGTAAAACAAGAGTTCCTAATGCCTCAGACCCCTGCCCTGCCAAGAGGGTGGCCTGGCTCCAAGGTGTTGAAGGACAAACCAATGTGGAGGTCAATCAGTCCTAGTCATCATCAGTTGGTGGCTTTAGCACAGTCCAAGAAAACTATTAGGACTTTGCAAGGCTTTCTCTAGACAACCCTGAAACACCATGCAGGGGAAATGATCATGCTGTGTTTGGAGAAGCAACCCGGTGCTGCTGCCAAGATCGAAGTTGCTGCCCAGGAGCTCCACACATCTGCAAATGTGCGGCCCCAAGTTTGTCCCTCCAGGACAAAGGGGTCCCCACATACTTGAGGAGACAAAGTGGCTTGATACGCTGCCAGGTATGACTGGAAAGCCTCTCTGTGGGAAAACAAACCAGAGTTGTGTGTTGCACTCACAGCTGCTCCCAAGAGAAGTCACTAAGAACTCTGTAGACACCACCATGGGGCAGCACTGTATGAGGAGAGGACATTCAAAATGCTACACAACCACCACAGAAAATGGCTTTATCTTTAACCTTTATCTCCTCAACAAAGCCATGTAGCTATATTCATGGTCATGGTACAATTTGTCACAAAGGCTTTTTGCCTGTGTCTCTGCAGCAGTCCCTTTTCCCTCCATGAGAGATGTCCAGGTTAGGTTGTCTTCTCTCCTGGCAACACTTTGGCCTTATTTACCCTCCTGGAAAGCAGTGTGAGGGACACAAATAACCTTAGGCTCTCAAAATCAGGCCTATGGAAGGCTTAAAACAAACAGGCTTTGTGGAAACTCTCCATGTAGACAAGCATTTCACAAAAAGAAGACTTCAGCTGCACCACATGCCCCATGCAACAGTAGGCATCGCTGCTTCTCACATTAAACAAATCTGCCCTTGGGGTTTGGGAGAGGAAGGGAGTGTCAGCAGGGAAGCTGAATTGTGGGGGTATTTTTTAGCACCTCCTCTCTAGATGACTTCTCTCTGCAAACTGAGGCTCATACTGGTTGTTACACCATATGCTATCATGGCTTTGGTAATATCAGCCACACAAAATATCAGAAGTTTGAAGATTCTAGTGACGAAAGAGACTGCGAAAATGATGGCAGATATTGAGGCATTAACCAGAGAATCATGACACTGAGACGGGTCTGCCCAGGCTCTTATCCTAAGCACCTTAAAAATACTTATAAAGCTTTTAATCTCAAACACCACGTTCATTTTCTCCACTTCCCTGCCCCCACCAAAAGCCCTCAAAGTGAGGCAGAACAGAAAAAATGGATTAAAAGTAATTATTTCCCCACCTTATCCCAGTGTCATTGCAGGGTGCGTCTTCTGGGACTTGCTTGCTCTTCACCAATCATAATTCTGCTTACAGTGAGGCAGGACCTACCTGGCTTGCTTCCTCTTCTCAGAAGTCACCCATTCCCTACTGCTTTATGAGCTCCCTGCCTGGTGTTCCTTTTTCTGCCCCTTGACTTGCACTTAGGACTTCGCAGAACACAGGTTGCTGTCCTGAGAATTTAATTAGAAGGATAAAAAAGGGGAAAGCCTGCTATATTGTTGGAAAAGATGATTCACAACATGTGGAGGTAACACAGTCCAGAATAATCATAGTCCTCATTAAAAACTAAAGGCCAACTAGCACCTTTAAAATATATTTTTTAAAAAGTGCACAATTTACCCACTTTCCTAATGGAATAAGTACAAATAAATTTGAAAAGCAGTGTGCTGCATGGCAAGGTCGACTCAGAAGCTGAATTTTGTGGAGCAAAGCTCTCCTTGCCTGGTGACGCCAAGAGATACTAGACACGGTGAATTTAGGAGGTATGTACATGTGTCAGTGGTATTAGGAAAAAGGAATGGACAACAGAAGATACAAACGTGGAGATTGCCCTGAGCAGGTCTGAGCCAGAGCTTTTAGAAAATGGAGTGAGGTAATTTCAGCCTCCTCTGGTGATGGTGGTGTGTGCATCTTCACCTGGAAAACAGGGTTGCACACAGAGTCTCTCCAAATACTCAGCCTTGCGGTAAAGAATATTCCTGAATTGCACCACCAGTTTCTCCTCCCCATAAAAAAGGTTCAAATAGTCATGGCATCTACTCCACTAAGCTACACAGAGACACTCAGAAGACTAAATGTTCTTCTGTAAATTATCTCGTTAAATAGATTCACAACCAGTAATTTTATTAATTTTCTAACTATGTCACAGTCTGTTAGTCCTGCTGCCTCTTGTTCAGTCACTTACGTGATGGCAATGTTCAACGGAAAACCTTCTTTTCTTTTAAATAATGTCAGATATGTTCCCTTGAAAAATCCAATCCTGCAATTTCGTTTTGCTTCATGCATACCAAGTCTCAGAAACAGACTCTGGGGGACAACTCTTGAACCTTGCTGTGGGAAAGACAGGTTCCTTTTTCTGAGAGATGTTTAGAGCCCAGGGAAAGTGAGAGTGAAGAAGTATACAGTCAACAGAGAAAATAACTCAAAATAAGGGAGCATTTAAAAATCCTTTCTTTGGCTAACAGTGGCAGTAAATGTCTCACTTGAAATACTGCAAGGAAATTCAGCTTGCCTGCATGGAAGAGCTATGGCAGAGCAGGAAACTAAATCCAGTAATTAACAGTGAGATTTTAGCTTTGACAACATAAAACATAGCACAGCAAAAGGCACTTTCTAATATTTTGCATTTCTCTGTAATAATGAGGACAGAGTTTAAAATAGGGCAGGGGACTTGGGCGAAAATCAGTCACTCAACAGCAGCTCCTAGCAAGGATGCCCTGACCCTCTCTTGGAATGATGTTGGACTCTCTGTGGGCACTTGGGTCTACACGAGTAGATCATGTTTTGCAGATCTGGTGCCCGACGTCCCGGCTAAAAGAATTCAGCCCTATTGCTTATGCAAAGAGCAATCTGAAGTAGCTACAATAGGAGTACAAGGGAAGGCATACAGGACTTGCCTGATCATTCAACCGTAAGGGTGTGCTGAAAGATCTCTTTCTGAGCCTCCTCCAGCACAATCCCACAGTGAAAGCTACTGCGCTGGGCCTGCAGAAGTCTGATTACTGTGCACACCGTGCACTAGCTCGGCAATGAAGTCATTCAGTAGTCTGATTAAAATAACATCTAATTCCCTTTTTGTTGTAATTTACAGTCTCTCTCCTTTGGCTGAACCTGCCAGCCATCCTGGAGGTGAACAAAGAGAATGTGCTAAAGTTGCCAATTCTGGGCCCTGGTGTGAGAGAAAGCTTTTGTTTCCAGAGGTTGTATTTACTCTGGAGACAGTTAATCAAAGCTCCACAGAGCATTGTAATTCTTCTGTTCCTTTCGTATGGGTATGAACTCTCTGGTGTCTGATCTCCATGACTGTCTTTCAAATCCCCACAGTAAGCTCACTCCAATGTAACTTACACTAGAGCTGGTTAAGAAAGACTCAAGCTTTTTCAAAATGGCTTTAGATAATTAAATTACATCACTTGTGTTGTTGTATTTCATATTAGCACCATGGACACCAGCTAACTTTCCTACACAGCTGAAATGAATGTCAGGACTATTTCAGCAGAAGGATGTTTGACACTTACAGCCCAAAAGGGGACTTGGATAGAGCCAGTTCCATTGAGGCACTGAACACTTGGGACAATCTGTTCAATTTGTCAGATGCCTAATGCAAAATCAAGGAACAATCCACACAGGGACGTCCAAAATGAACGGGTGATAATGGTGCGTGTCTTAGATCTTCTGATCTTCTCAATTTGTTATTACCCCTCCTCTAATAATCCACATTGCCTTCAACAATACATGAAGACTGCACATACAGAATCAATGTCTGATAAGTCATTTGACTTTAATTTGAAAATCACACAGAAAACTCTCTCCGAAGTTTCTCTGGCAACACCAGTATGCACTTTCCCCCCTCCCCCTGCCCCACTAGGTACAGCTAAACAAAATAATGAATTATTTCAAATAGCCAGGTTCTTGATTTGAGCTTACACCAAGTCTGGAGTCTACAATGAAAGACCACAAGGCAAAGCAAAACTACACTGGAGCTACTCCTGCTACTGAGACTCTGACAAATCTAGTTGAAAGCTTTCTAATAAGGCACAAAGTTCTCTTTTCACCATGGGATTATATAGGGAAGAAACTTTCTTGATAGAAGAAATTGTGTGCTACTTAACATGCAAATATTATATGACTCTTTTGAAATACAGATACTTGAATAAATAGATTCATAAAGCCAGCAAAGGTTTTTTAGCATAGACACAGATGCCAGTTATCCTAGATAAACATGAAATATGATGATCTCCCATTTATTTTTAAACAGTTATTTATTTTTTAAATGGTTCCATTCCACAAATGTAAACAAAGCACACCAGAAACAGAGTGCTCCGAGACAAGTCCCCTGAGCACTGCCTGTGTGCGCATATCCAGGTCAGAATATGCCTTATGGGCAATGACCTCCAAATAATTCCAGCCTAGGTCCTTGGAGAGGATGCTGCTATATCTAGGATCAGTTCTGGGTGGTCTTCAGTTGCATTGGAGAGACTGTTTTGGTATAGATAATTTAACATTGTAAAGTATTTTGTGACTCTTTGGGGATGAAGATAGTGAGAAAACTGCGGTATTTAATGCAGTTCCTTTACCATTTCTGTGAGATGAACCACACCAACACCTACCTACGTCACCTTCAGTTTGTTTGGACTGAACTTGAGCCAACCCATTCCAGCATTAGCCAGATGCTGAAGCTGGGAAAGGAGCACCGTAGGCCAATCCACCAAGTTTGGTGGACAGGGCATTAGCCTAGGATGCAGAGCTATGGATTTGTCCTCAGTTTACTGCTGACTTGTGACTTTGGTTCACTTTGCCTCTGTTTCAATTTTAGCTTTGGTAAACTTGCAGCATACTTTTGTAGAAATATCTGCAACTGCGAGTAAGCTGGAGTTTCTTGTGTGCTGCAGTACCAAATTCAAACAGCAGCAGCAAAGCACCAAAGAGGCTGTACCATGAACTAAAAATGAGAAGTTGCCTACACACCAAAGCATGGAAACAGCTCAAGAGCCAGACACCCCCCCTCTCCCACCAGGCAAGCATCAGGGTAGTGCAGCTACAGTCCCATTCCCCAGGTTGTGGTCTGCTGAGAATTGCCTCATCACATGCCATTTGCTCCTTGACTTTTGAGCAGCGGTAACCACGAACTGACGATATACAATATCTTTCCTGTTCTCCCAGTATCAGGTTTCAATTAAAATCTTTGCAACAGATACTACAGAAGCACAATCTGTGTTCAGAAACAGCAGGAAAGGTGATCTGTTATACAAGCTTTGTGTTAAAATGGAGTCTACCACACAAATGAAATCAAGTCTCTGAAAGGCAGCGGAGGAGAGCAATAGAACCCCAGCCCACAAGCCAGTCCATTCAGATGCATTAACAAAAGATCATGGCCAGTCGTAAAAAAATACTTGAATATAAAGCCCTTTTGTCTCATCAGAAGATGATTGTGATCTAATAAGTCTGGCTCAATATCCACCTGAAGCATGCTCGATTTTCTTCTATGCTTACTCACTTTTGCTTTCTAATATTAGGTCCATGTCAATATCTGAGAGAAAGCTGCTTCTAATTAAACACGTAAATGCTTATCACATGCACTTAATTCACACTGTGCTAGCATATGCAATGATGACAAAGTAACAGAAGCAAATCTAAACCACAAATGGTTAAGTGCAGGTTCATTGTTGCAAAGTGTTGTGCTTTGAAGTCACAGCACTTTGACTTATTCTGTCTTTGTTGGAAGCGAAGATTGTGCTGCTGAAAAACAATGCTGAAATCTGTCCCCTACTGAATGGCAAAACTCCCAGCAAATTCAGCAAGGCCAAGGATTTTCATACTCTGTATCTATAGCAACTCAGGCATAAATTGTGTCCATGGACCCTAGAAGTCAGAAAGCAATGGGTGGCAATCATAACGAAGCTGTTTTTCCCAGGATTCTTAGAAAACAGAAGACAAATAAATAAAAATCCAGAATATTTTAACATTTCATTTCCTCAACCCCTCCTCGTGAACAGCTACAAGTCCTCAGAGTTTCCCACTGCCAGTGGTCAATGATATCACTCACAGTGATTTTCTACACCCTTCATTCGCTGGCCTTTCTTAGGGCTGTTACTGTTTCCTGTGGGCTTTGGTTTGATTTGTGTTTTTCTTGGCCATAAACTGACCTGAAAGTACAAGGCTATTTCAGGCAAAAGTATCAAAAACTAAAATAAAATATGCTTTTTCAACCCCCATGTCTGCACCCCTATGTCTTCTGACATTCTGCCCAGTTAGCATTTTTAAAACACGTTATTTATTATTTATTTGTGCATTCAATTGAAACTGCAAGAGTACTTGAGGCAATCAGAATATAATTACGCAGCCTGTAATCTGGCAGAAGAAACCAGGCTCTTTCAAAAAGTGCTTCACGTTCTTGCAAAAAGACACCTGCAGAAGCCATGCTGCGACCAGCATCTTGGTTTCGCCCATCATCCAAAACAGGCCTCCTCTTGCCAAAGGATGCCGCTTCGTGCCACAGTGAGACACAGGTTTGGTCTGGAAAAGCGGCCTTCATCTGATGACTAGCAGTACCTTCCTGCCCTGCCTGGGTGTTCCTGTGGAGTTTTTGTGAGTGGGCTATGATGAGATGGCAGGATTAGGTGATCCCACAATGAAGGCTGAAGGCTGCGCTTCCAGTCTCCCTTTTCCTTCTCAGGAAACCTTCCAAGCTTGCCATAGTACAAATAGACGCAGCATTTTAAAAGACTGCCTATATCTGTGTGGACAGTCAAACGTATAATCGAAGGAAAAATCTAATACTCAATTAGTCATATTTTTCAACTGGTAGGAGGATAACACTGTAATCATGACATTGCAGGACACTTGCATAGTTTGATGTGGTCTTTTTATAATAGTATACAAGGCAATGTCATCATTTGGTCCAACTGAAAATCTGCATGGCGGCATTGAATCTGAACTTTTCCAGTTGCTGAAATAAATCTGACAATTCAAAGAAAAAGCCCTCAAGTGAATCGTACTCCTAATTTGTGGAAAGCTGCACATAAAACAACATCCCAACCAGAACCCTGTAGATTTATCTATACCTTCTTGAATGTTAAAGTGCAGTCATGAAGCAACAGTAAATGTTTAAGGGTAAAACTACAGTTATTGTGATCAATGCTACTTAGAACTGCATTCCTTCTTACCAAAGAAAGATACATACTGAAGTGCAGACTAGGCTAGGTGCTGCAAAACTACTTTGAATTAAATCAAATAAAGTGATTCAATAAAACAGGAAACAACATTGCCAGTAGAATGTAGGAAGTGCAGAGTGTGAGATACTCTGAATTGTGTGCACTATCTGCTGATAGATTTGCAGGGGAAGTCACTTATGTTGTGTTCCAGCAAAGCAGGTGAGCATGAAAACAACCCTCTAATGCAACAGAGCTCATTCAAGTCATCACCCCTCAGGGGTAAAGGTGGAAGCCCTAGAGGGTATCCACAACCTGGGTGATTCCTGGAGCATTTTAATTCGACTACTGCTTTAGAAAACATCTGGTTTGTGGTTGCATAAGTCTACCCAAGCTTATTCTATGACCAGAAAACTTGTGAAAGAGCTATTTGGACAAGGCCAGTGAGACAAAGGTCCCCACTTACAGCCTAATAAACAATAGAACAGGTATTTGCCAGACCCTCTGTCCCAGAGGCAGTTGTCAGAGATGCACATCCAAATGATTCTTCTTGCTGTTGCTCTTAATGACCTGGCTTCTGTTCCCTATTCCTGCTACATAGCAGAGGAATCAAAGGTTTAACGTTGGATCATAACTATGCGTCCAAGTCAACTTTTTGGTGAAGAGCCCATCAGGTCCTAAATTCAGAAGTTTCTCTCCTGTAGATAAGCCATTATCTCTCAGCTCCCTCAGCACCATAGTTGGTAACTTACATCTTAGTGTCAATCTTCCAGAAAAGGTTTTGTCTGAAGGCTTCAGGAGACTGAGGACAATCTGCTTCCTTTAGCATTTTTTTGCAACACAAAGCATTTAATTGTTTGCTTCCGCTGCTCCAGTGACTCATTAGAAAATCAATGATACTCACCCACATGAATGCAAGCTCACAGGGCTTCAGAAAAAAAAAAGCAAAGTGTTTTATGTCTGCTTTTCATCTGCAGCTGACCTCTCTCCAGCCTTGCTACCGCTGCTTTGATCTCATGTTGGCCAGCTTCCATGCCATCTTTCACTTCTTTTGGGGAAGACTGTGCTGTTTCATTGTTAGGGTGGTTTCATGCCAAGCTCCTTTTGTTCAGAGATGAACTTTCCCAAAGTGGTGCCTACTCCTCTATACCTAAACCCTTATTTGAGCACTTCGGTAATGGGCTTTGGTTTTCTAAGATTTGGAGTATAAGCCATCTTCTTACAGGAGATATCAGGTGCAGACCCAGCTTTATGGAAAACATAGATCTTGTTTTCATGTTCCTAAATAGCAAATTAGAATTACAGGTTTTCATTTGTGGGCTTAGAGATCTTGACAAGAATGCCTGTCCACTGGATTATAATTCCACATCATTTGGCAGCAATTGCTCAAGTTGTCATGAACAGTTTAAATCTCCACCAGTCACAGAAATTACTCATTGGGAAGCAAGTAGCTGCGTAAAATCAGATAGTGCAGGATTGAAATGTTAAGTGATGTCTGCATGGCACGAAGCTGGGTGTAATGGAAATACTTACAAGTAGGTGTGTGCCACATCACAGTTCCATAACTTCATCAGCTTTCTAAGTATTTCTGGACTGTAGCATATTACTTCACAATGTTATTCCAAGCTTTCATCTAATATATGTATGTTCCACCATCATAATGGTCTATTTTAAAATATTTCATATATTTAACTTTAACTCTATGAGACACTAACTTTTAGATTTAGCCTGGATTATTACCCTTACTGTAGAGTAAATCTCATTGCTTTTCTGGATTTTAGGCTGACAGTTGTTGAGGCTACATTAATTCAGGGGTCAATTTTCTGGGCTAACTTTGCTGTCTCAGCCGCTATGCTTAATAACGACTTTGTGGTTACAGAAGAAATTTGTAATGAAGCTGAGATTGGAAGCCAGAAATTGCATCTCTTAACTAGTGTCCTGACTTCTGATCTATCCTTCCTCAAAACAACCACCGCATAGCACCACTTCCTATCATCAAACATTGCAGCTTCAGGACAATTCAGCTATTAGGCAGAAACTTTACAAGCATGGTAACCAAGTTGCACTCTCACCACTCATTTGCTAATTAGACTCCAGGCAGAGCTTTGGCCTCCCCATGGTCCTGCTGGAGAACTTCTACCAGGGAAACAAGGAGCATTTCTTCAGTCTCGCAACTGCTATGCCTGATCCACTCTCACTCCAAAGGGGCTGCACCACATGGGGGTTGGCTGACTTGATGACATTGCCTGACGCTGGCTGCACCTTGACTATTGTGAGGCCTCCAGGACAGTGGATAAGATCAGGACAGCAATGTCCTCACCAGACAAACCAGGCTCCTCTCCATCGGGCTCCTTCACACTGGTGTGTGTGCAAGACACACTAGCAGCCAAAGCCTATAAAAAGGCCAACAGATTCTAATCTTGCTCTTTTTATGCTACTGCTGTCACTCAGACTTGGACTCATGGCTGGATGGGCTAGACATAACAATCTCACCGAGGTTCCCCGTGAGAAGTGGAAACTTTGTGAACATCCCGAAAGATTTACCCTTTGGAGTATGCTTGTCGTCATCTACAATGTAGTATACAAGTTGTTAGGAAGTTGCATTAGGCTGATTAGATTTCTTCCACATCCTTACCTCTCTCCTTGTTACTCTAAGGTAGCTACAGCCAATGCACTAAAAAGTTGGAGGAAAACTTAATCTTGATCACTGCCTGCCAACAAAAACCTGTAAGTTGACTGGTACAAGTTTAGGACATTTCCCAAATGTCTGCTCAAATTCATGGTAAAAGATGTTCTGCAAGCTTATTCACTGTGGTTTTTTTAATGACAGGTGTGATTTTGAACCATGTTGCATTTCATCTCAAAAGCATTACTAAACATTTACAATATAGAGAAGATGAAAGCATGTTTATTCTTATGTTTTGTTTTAGGTATCTGATGAACAAGGCACTGTAATACTAATTCCCACTTACTAAATAAGTCTGGGTGGTTTTTTTTCCATTGTTGTTGGTTTTGTTTGTTTTGTTTTGTTTGTTTGTTTGTTTCTCCTTTCACTGGCAGCACCACAGAGAAATAAGTTGCATGGAAATGACCAGTTCTACTTCTTACAATGGGGAGAGAAGAGTAAATGTGTCTTTTGCCCGCTCCACAGTTGGTGTGGTCATGCAACACATAATTCTGTGCCACATGATGCTCTTCATCACCTTCAGACCCTGCTTGGTCACACAGCAGTGCTGTGGTATAGTTAGTCTTTCATTGTTTTGCCAGGCATAAGTAGTGGAGATGAGAGGAAACACTCTTCAGATGTGGTCTTTGAGAAGTACCAAGTGGTGGCCATCAAGATGGTCTTAAAATCAGATTAAGAAGAACCACTTTTAAAGAGCCATTGCTCTTTCCTGTTGTAGCTGTATGTCCGGGGTTTCCTGCATGGTGTCTCTGTGATATGAGATAACATCTCCTGTGGGAACGGAATATGACTTTATATGCTAAGAATTGTCCTTCAAAGTTTCAGCTTCCATTCCTAAGTCAGAAAACAACTGTGGCATGAGACATTACAGTTTTAGGGACATAGTCTCAATGCCTTCAGTTCCCTACAGTCACGTCCTGTGTTAATCTAGGATAACGTCATGTTACTCCAATTACGGGAAAGCTTCACAGAAGTCAGGAAAAAAAAAATCATCAGTATTAAGTGAAAATCTTGAACCAACGTTATGCTATGTCATCAAGACATTCCAGATGGATTTTAATGACCAAAAATGCAGAATGTCAGCTATATTGGAAACTTCTGCTGAGTTTGACTGGTAGGTTTTTCTTCCTTTCCCTCCCCCACTTTTGTCTTCTTCACCCCCATCTTATTTTTATCATGTTGCTTTACCAGTGTTCTCAGAGATCCCCATCTGAGTTTGGTTCCTTTGGAACAGAGCCCTGCACATAAAATTATCTAAAGCAACCTTCCTTTTATTATAATACTGACATTCATAATCCTCTAAGGGTTTAAAAGAAAAAGAGGAATAATGTCAACTATGGGAAAAAGGCTTTCATAAACTGAAAAGGGGGTTTCATCTGTTAAAATAAAACTTTTAAAATTCAGCCATTTGCCTAACATTTCCCAGGCTAATCTCCAGCATAATTTGAATGAGATGATTTAGCATATAGAAAATAATAGAAATTCTTTCTCTGGGACAAAACCACAAGGTTTTGTTTATTTAAAATAATTGCAGCTGTGGTGTAGAGAACTTGAGCTGTACCAAACAAACAATCTTTGTTCAAATACTACAAAAATTGCTTCTTCTCTTCATTTATTTTAGAACAGAAAGGTGATTATAAAAAAAAAAGTAGTCCAGCAAATCTCGGTTGTTGACTATTTCAGATCTTTGGAAGACACAGAGTCACTTGTACCTCCTCCAAGGGTACAGGAAGGGACCAAAAAAAGATGCCTTGCATGAGTAAGAGGAGAACATCCTCTTCCTCCTCCTCACCAGAGAAGTGTATTAATAGCCCTCTGCAAGGTGTCTTCTGAGAGTAGGCTTGTCTTGTGCTGATACCTAATGCTCTAAAACTACAACTACTCAGCTATGCCATTAGAACCAGGAAGAATATGCGTGTGGCAGGTAAGTTCCTCCAACATATAAGACACCTTTAATTAAACATAAAGGTTTGTTCTAAACCACCACTTGAAAACACAAGTATGTTAGAAATAGACCTAAAACCTAAGAACCATAGTTCTTCTGCCCAATTCTCTCTGCTTTCAGTCCAGCGCGTGTCAACATAAAAACATCGTACTTGCACTTTCACTTACAGGCTAATATTTGGAAAGATTTTACTTTACTCCCTGCAAATTTCTACATTCTTCCACATTCAATGAAAGAATTTGTCAAACAAATAAACAAAATATTCAAGTCTTTTTCCACTTCCCTGAATAACAAACTAGGAAAAATCATGAGGTCTGGTAGCTATATGTTTTTTAAAGCTGAGACAGCTCTAGGAAGAGTGATTCTGAATGATACTTTTATGTCATTGTTATCTTGTTCAAAGTGAAGAGCAGAAACCTAATCCATCCTCTGAGCACCTGCAGCTAGAGTCAGAATTGGGACTAGGATTCACATGTCTCCAATTCTTGCTCTTGCTGCTCCTCTACATCAAAGCACAACTATCTTACAGTTGAGTATATGCAGTCAGATCAGATACTTTCCCAAAGCTCATGTACCCTCTAACCTCATCTTTCTTCCTCATCCGAAAGACCCTGCAAGTTTAACTTGGAAAACTCAGGTGCAGCTTGACAGATGTCAAGTTTTCTGAATTGCTTGAGTTCTTCTGCATATCTATTTGTGGAAGACATGGAAGAAGATAAAACGGACATAGATGCAAGACTGTGTAATGTACTCAGCCCCATCTAATACAAACTTACCACCAGCTGTGGCTAGCATACAAGGAATAGCATCTCTCTTGCTGTCTGTACCGTGATAACTCGAAACAATCCTCATGTGAGGCTGGACATCTGAGATTCACAGGGAACATGGGTGTGTGTGGTGCCCTCATGGTATCTGCCAGCTGAGCTGCAGAGTTGGCTTGCAGGGCAATGGGATAAATGAAAAGCTGAGGGTTTTCCATTTCATACCTTTAAGAAGAAAGGACTCGTAAGGGATAGAGGAGAAATCAAGAGTCTGGATAGTGTCCTTTCCTATAAATTAAGCATCAGTCCACCTTCAGTGCCAGTGAAACTGAACTTACGTTGGAGGATCACAAATCTCCTACGTCCATTGGCAGCTGTGCGTTATACCTATGCATCTGGGATTAAGTAGGCTGGCTGAGATCGAGTCCCCTCAGGAACCTTCAGATCTGAATGCTGAAAGGGGATGGTGAAACCTCAAAAAAGATGCCTCAGGTTACTTTTTTTTTTCCTTTCACTGCTGGACCCAACTTGTCCAGCTTTATTTACTCTGACCCTCTGTAATTCCCAAAAGAACATCCTGGCCTACTTCCAGTTGAAAGCCAGAGCTTCCAAGGTGCACACAAACTGTAAAGTGTAGAAGTAACATTAGCACTAGCTTTCCCATACTTCATGCTAAGTTAACAACAGAACAAACAGCAGCTGAGGTGAAGATAAGACTAATGCATTCACTTTCCATTAACAGACTTCAAAATAGTTCATTTTTTTGAGAGGGTAATGTTACTGTAGCTCTTTACATCACATAGAAATACCATCTGTCACCTTAGCGTACTCCAATAAATTATTATAAAGTGCTTTCTTGCATTCAGGTGAACATGGACTACACAGCTGACAGTCAAGCAAGCAAAGTTTCTTGGCATTAATCTGTTTCTATTGAGTTGCATTGATACACCTCACCATATTTGATGTTGATAAATTTTACAGTCACCAGTAACACAGGCTTTTAACTTTTAAAGAAAAATGTGTTTCTGAACTGGATGGCTGTTAAAAATAGCCAGAAAGTATAACCAGTGTTTATTTCCAAGGTTCAACTCTCCCAGTTTCATACTTTGCATTTCAAATTTTTAATCCAATCATATTATTAGTCTTATGATTCCTGAACACTTAAGATCCCACAAAGGACTTACAAAGCTACTCAACTGCAGAATTTCTTCCACATCTTTCTGCTGCTTCATTGCTGTGGAGTAACCAGAAAACTCTCTCACTCTTTTGTGCTGCTGTAAACAGTACAAACCGCATATATAGTCAGACTTCTCTTTTTCTCACTCAAGTTTAGCAAATGCAACATACTTAGAAGCATATCTTTCAGGTTTTTAGAGCTCACTGCTCTACTATTAGTTTCACAGAATCACAGAATCACAGAATTACAGAATGTTAGGGATCGGAAGGGACGTCAAAAGGTCATCTAGTCCGATCCCCCCGCCGGAGCAAGAACACCCAGATGAGGTTACACAGGAAGGTGTCCAGGCGGGTTTTGAATGACTCCAGAGAAGGAGACTCCACAACCTCGCTGGGCAGCCTGTGTTATGTCATCCTCACTGAGAAGTTTCTTCTCAAACTTAAGTGGAACCTCTTGTGTTCCAGCTTGAACCCATTACCCCTTGTCTTACTGTTGGTTGTCACCGAGAAGAGCCTGGCTCCATCCTCGTGACACCCACCCTTTATATATTTATAAACATTGATGAGGTCACCCCTCAGTCTCCTCTTCTCCAAGCTAAAGAGACCCAGCTCCCTCAGCCTTTCCTCATAAGGGAGATGATCCACTCCCTTAATCATCTTCATTGCCCTGCGCTGGACTCTCTCCAGCAGTTCCCTGTCCTTCTTGAACTGAGGGGCCCAGAACTGGACACAATATTCCAGATTTCATCTACAGATACTCTGCAGCCAATTGGTCTCTAACCTCTTACACCAAAACAATCCAAAACCAAAAAAACCACCAAAAAACCCACCCACACCTTTAGACAACTTAAAATGCTTAAGATTTCTGTAAGATTCAGGAGTTCAACAGTCCAGGGAACATAAGTGAGAGGAATTGTCCCCATCAAAGGCAAACAGATGTTGCTATAACCTTTTAAAAAAACTGCTCTTGGAAGTGTTATAGTAAATATGTAAATATGCTTTGAAATCTAATATCCTTCCTGAAGTGGAAGCCCTGGAGTACAAGAGCTCTTTGAGAGTATGTTTTGGTTTCATGGGATCGTATATATGTGATACTTAGCTGTGACCAGTAAGGCCAAGAGTCATCACTACTATACCCTCTTGCAAGAGGTTCCAGGGAGGAAAGCTGTCCCAGGGAAGGGAATGAATACTGAATACGTTTGCTCTGTGATAGCATTCAGAAGTCTCCAACCAGGCATTAAGAATCTATTACCTCAACCTATACCATGAGTAGATGGTTTCTGCCTCGATATAAAATAATCTGAAACATTTTCTATGTCCCTTCCCACCTGAGGCATGTGGGATTCCCATGCCTCACACAGCTTTTCACCTGTCTGTTCATTAAGTTTCTGCTTCCAGAAATAAAAGGTCTTAGAGATGACGTAAATTACATTGCCAGAGCAGCTGTGCTGCTCTGCATCAGTTAAGCATCTTATGTCTCCTCTTCCTTTAAAAATAATTCATCTCACCACTCCTTTCACCACAGCAGTCCACAGGCTGGTGGCTCTGATGGGTTTCCCAGAAGGTGAATCCTTAGATGTGCCCCAGAAAATGACTTCCTTTTTCATACAGAGTCCAAACTGTACAAAATTTCCTGCTCTGGTTGTACTGCACTCTTAGAAATTGGTTGCACTTTCTTTCTCTACTCTGAAAAAGAAATGAAATATTTGTTCTTCTCCCTCAAAGGGTCCTGGCTCCAGCCCACTGATACACTGAAGAGGACTGAGAAGTAGGAGCAGCAATTCGTCTTAGTCCTCAGGAGACTGTTTCTAATTGTGGAACATGGGTTGGTGCTCTTCTGATGAGTAATGACAATTGTGTCCCAGCTGCCGTGCAGGAAAGGACAGTTCTAGGCCAGAAGAAAAGTAGAATGAACTCAGACGTCTCACAGACTTGAGGGAATTCAGCAAGAGCAGAAACACACGCACCACTTAGAAGAGACTGCAGTGTGCTGGATCTGGAGGATGCTCTTCAACAGGAATGCACAGGTTGATTTTAAGCAGTTTTATGCCAGGCCAGTGCACTGAATAAATACTCTGCAATGATACTATTTTGCTCCTGCAAGCAGCCAGTCCTGAACAGTGAGTACCTCATGATCAGCTTGAATGACTGAAACCAAATCATGTTACAAAGCATTTCATCTTCTGTCCAATTCATGTCTCATAAATTTGAGGCAAGGGATTCATAAGCTACCCATTGCTTGTGAAGTATCATCCACAAATATTCCCTTGGACCACCTCCAGGGGAAAGAGCTCTCTCTTTCAATTCTGTCTGTTAACTCCTTCAGAAACTTGCAAATGGCATCTGGAGAGTTCGTATGCAGAAAACTATAGCAATCTGTCACTGCATGGGTGTAACACCAAAATTTTAGAAGCCTTTCTCCTCTGCAGGGTCACCAAAACTCCCTCTGTTCCCAGACAGGACTCTGTGCATCGTGCAGCGAAATTCATAGCAGTGCCTGCAGCTGCAGGACCAAGGGTGAGGGCTGGGCTGAGATGCGACTCCTGAGCGAAGCAGGGAGGCTCCTGGCAAGCCTCCTACCATGGCCCTTTCCCTGGCATCTGCCCCACATCAGAGCTGGTCTGGAGCACTGGCAGGCAAGTCCCAAGGAAGAGCCGGGGGAAGCAGCTGCAGAAAAAGCACGAGGAAGAAAAAGCTACTGTTTGGTTTTGCGGAAACACTTGATTTACCTCATCATGACTCTAATTTCCATTATGAAATGACAGGGCACATTGATAGCACTGGAAAATCTATCATAGACAAAAATCACCCAGACTCGAGTCTCGTCCTTTATTTTTGCCTTTTCTGCACTCACAGAGGGGCTGGAAGTTGATTGTGGGGGAGGGCCCTCATCTGCACTGTACTGATTTGCAGAGGCAGTCATCCAAAAATAACATTCTGGGTCGAGTTCCTGGAGAGGGATGTTGGGGTTTTGTGGTAGAGAAAAGCTGGCAACCTTGACTCTGATCTGTAAAAATCTTCCTTCACTCCTTACACATTTATTGGCTTGTTTTCACACCTTGCCTTCTTTGAAGGATTATACACAGTAAGATGATGCTGTCTGGAGCTTCAGATTTTTCAAAGGTGCATTCAAGCTTGAAGCAACCCCTTGCCCCCCAAAAATTATGAAAAAAAGTTTGGATCAACCTTGATTGCCTTCCTAAATTTTCTCTGCCTTTTGTTTTTGAAAGAACTGTGCCACTTATGTGTGTTCTAACATATCCCTCTTAACTCAATAAAAATGCCGTATATAAAGCTTTAACTGCCATATGTCCTATATAGACATATGAAGCATATTTCTTTTTTATTCATATTTTATTGGAAGTCTTACAAAGCATACAGAACAGATGCCAGTACTTCAAATTCATCATGCCGAGCCTTGATTATACAGACCCTGAAGCCCCAACACTGCCATACAATCCTTCCTTTCAGGAAATAAAAGCCAAAGACCAGTTTTCCCGCAGGACCACTTGTGGGTATAAGCTGAAGCCCTTATTACCCGGGGTTCCTTGGATACGATTTAAAGTTTGAAAGTTCCTCATATAGCTGTTCACTCATCATAAGGTACCTCTCAAAGTCTAGGCATGCTGCTAAAAGTAGGAACACCCGTCCAAAACCAGGGAAGCACTCAGCCAAATATCTGCTTCCAGCTTAGTAGCAGCAGCCTTCCCTTTTTCTTTGAGTGAGAGTGCAGCAGATGAGAAAAGAGATAAGCATAGAGAGCACAACATCCCAAATATTCACTGCCAGAAGTTGCTACCACGTTCAAGGAAGCATTATGTTAGTCATAATGAAAGAGTGTTGTCACCTGAACCAAACCTACTTTGCAAAGAGGAGATAAAATAGTTTCCTGAGAGCTTGATGTGCTATGCCATGACAAAATAGCAATTAAAAATAAGTGAACAGAGCAGGTTCTCACTGTCCTGACATTTCCTCCTATAGTTTGCAGTGTAAATCAAAGCAGGCGTGACATCCTCTGAAATTTTAGATTTATTTACATGTGTTTGGACTGACCATGTTTACTCACTCGGGGTTTCACTCCACCACTTGTTAATGCATTTGGCATGCTCTCATGTAAATACATCTAGGATTTCAAAGGAGGGTCATTCTCTATTCCCCGCTCCATGCGGAGGGAACATGCCAGAACTATGCTGAGGATATGGAATGAGATCACTCAAGATCAGAGTCACCATGGGTGGGTAACGATGAGGTTACCCCTATGGTGTGCCTAGATGTATTCCAAACCCTCATTATAGTTATGATATGTTCACAGGAACACAACGAACCCATCTTTGAAACCATTCCTTGATTTTAAGTCTGCATGCTGCTTTATGGAAGCCACTCCTGCAGTGATTTTTCTGCTGACATAATGCTAAAAGGCAGCAAATGGGGGAAGAAAAGGTGGTAGGGGGGGATGGAGAACTGCGGAAAAGGAAATGCAAGGGAATGACAGTGGAGGAAAATGATGGAAAACTAGGGATCCACCAGGCATTTGAGAATGTAACTTCAGAACTATTCTAAATCTCTCTTTATAAATCACTATCAGTAATTAGCTGTACATGTAGATCCCAATACCCACACACCTAGCTAGGTCAGGGGAGACTCTCTCATCAGCTTCACTGTCCTCAGAATCAAACCCTGCAAAGATCCATGCTTCTTTTTTGTTATTTAGAGCTTTTCGGTCAAACAAGAGCTCCTTGAAGCCCAGTCAAGCACTGGAAGTTGAAAAAACCCCAGTTTCTTGACCAAAAAAAAGGATTCGGTGTTAAACAAGAGAGGAGATGCCTCTGTCAACCATCAAATGCCTCCACCAGCTCACTTCCTCTATGAGTCCAGGCAGTCGCACTAGTCCTTGCTGAGGCAATACCCTGCAATGCATAAACATCTGTTCTGAGCCCATCTGACATGTATTTTTTCCATATTTATTCTGTGCTGTTGTGGGAATAAAGTCTATGTTGGTTTTTAACTTTATTTTTTAGGTTTTATGGTAAAGAGTTCTGAATTTATTTTACTTAGAACAGAATATTCTTTCTTTTAAATACATCTGGCTAGTTGGCGTAAAATATCACTATAGCTGGCTGAATCCCTAGAGTTTAAAGGAATATTTCTGGTCACAGGGGATTTAGCTCAAAATTTATTTCAGGATTATGCACTCAAGGATTAAGGCAAAATAAAATCCATGCAACGCTTACTATTTTATATTTAAAAGTTAGAAACTGCTTTGAAAAACACAGTCAGCAAAAATATATTTTCTAAATTGTTAAAGATGATTGTTAATCTTTCAAGTTTTACTGCTGAAGTTATCTTTGTAGAAACTGCACATATCTATGAAATGCCTGTTTACATAAAATGACAGCATTTGTGAAAGTCATAGTTCAATTTTTTTTTTTTATATTTCTTTTGAAGATGTACCACATCAATATCCCTAACTCTTCTGTACTTCTCCTGTACTTAGGATGGGATTTCTGAAAGCACTTAATATTGTGTCTAACTCTATCCCAGTTCAATCCCACTGGTGGCTTAAATGGGATCTGAATTAGGTCATCACAGAAAGCTTCTGAAATTCCCAAGTCAATCCCTACTATTACTTCATTTAGGTCATGATAGCTCATTTTTGCTGAGTAATGAACTAACACTCTTGAGAACACAGACTTTCAGGACTGAAGAAGAATGCAAGAGGGAACTTTTGGGGTGATAGAACCCAGAAATATCAGGCTTTTCACCAGGTTTTGGTGCAAGGGACCAGCAGAAGGAGAGATGCCTGGTGTTGTACAGCTCACGTGGCAGGTTGTGAGCTGGCATACAAAGCTGTAACTCCACTGAGACCAGCATTTTTTTTTTCAGTGAAGCTATGGCTATGGCTGAGCTTACAAGAATCCACTCAGTAAACCCTACTCTTATTCAAGAGCAGTTGGTACATTTTGCCATCTAGATGGTCATCACGAGGAACTCCTACAGATGTCAGTGCAAAGCCTGTCACTGACTTCAATGGTTCAAAGAAAGCAGGCTTTCCATGCTATGACAAACTTCAAAGTTGCCCTGTCCCATCCTCCCCATCCTTGTTTGTCCTCTGTATAGACAGCTCCACAGCCAACCCAAAAACCTCAGCCGTACAGTCCCCAGTAGAAGCATCATCATCTGCACACACTTCAACAAGTCACATCTAATATGACAATGGAAAGTGGACAGTCAGAATGTCTTTTGTCTCACAGAATTAAATAACAATAGATCAATGCAATGGATCAATATAATAGATCAGTATTAGATCAATACAAGTTTACAAGCGTATTACTAATAACAAAAACCACAAATGTAAAAACCAGCCTGTTTCCTGGTTTCCAGCATAACCCCTTCATCACATTCAGCTCCAAATAATATCTGCCAGTCTCCTTTCACCTAGCTCACACTAGAGCTGACCACAGCAAAGCTAACGTGTCTTTTGACCTTACTGTCAGGTGTTGATTCAGCTGAATTAAATTTTTGTATGAAACTACCCAGCTCAGATGAAGGGCACTTTTAATAGTTCTTGGAAAGCCAAACAGCAATATTAAGAGGGATACAGCACTTCCAGCTACTAGCAAAAATAGTAGAAGTTCAGAGAAATATGTTGCACTGATGAACAGAATGAGACTCGACAAAACCATATCTAAATGGCAGTGAGAAGGAGCTACTGAGGCACATTCAGCTCTTTGCTTCTCTTTTGGAACTGGCATTCCATAAATTATTTTTTTCTCATCTTTAGCTAAGGTTTGACTGAAACTCATCTTAACGATGCCCACTCACTCACCCACAGCTTCATGGCACAGTAGTTGTGTTTGAGAAGCACAAGTGGTTTTGCACAGGGTTTGTGGATATAACCACTGGGGAGGGAGAGAAATTATTTTTAGACAGATCTTGATGCACCATGGTGTTTACGTAGAAAATTTAAAAGCAGTTGGTCAGAGAAAATTTTACTTTTACCATGTTAGCACATGAGTGAGACCTGACTCACATTTTTATTATCTGAGTGGGTCTCATCTACTGGAACCATCATTTCCAGTAGTCATATCTTGCACTTCTCACATCATCAGTTCTTCCTCTGCATGTCTCTCCCACACATATTTCAGGTATCAAGAATAAGGGAAGTGGGAACACCCTATTCATTCCAGTATGCAAAATAAACCACTATTCTTGGGTTAAAGTCTGAACAGTAGTTGCAGGATATAGATATTAGTCAGTTAGCATCTCCCAACTATTTTGCGTAAAGGTGCTGTGGAAGACCAAAGAGAAGCCCCAGCAAGCAAAGGCTGCCATGTTTTTAACAGAGAACTCTTTGCTAAACTATTCCAAATAAAGTAAATTATGAGCGATCTTTAAGAGACAAATTTATTTTCACAGAGATATTTTTATGTGAACATTAATATACCTGAGAGTTTTGTTGCATGAGACAAGTAATCACAGACTCATAAACCTGGAAGGCATCTGAAGACATAATGTAATAGATACTCCTACCCTAGGACAGAACCAGCCCTACATTTGTTAGTTCTTCAAAACCTTTAACTAGCCTCTCTCATTTTCAGTGATGGAAATTACATCCTTTTCCCAGGCATTCCTCTAAGAGTGATTCACTATTATTACTAGTAATTTCTGTTTCTAATGTCTATTTATACCCAGTCCGTCTCATCCCAGCCACCACTGGTGTGAGGACCAGAGTTTTCCTTCTAACATTGCCATTTACTATTAAGGAAAACAAAATTCTGAATAAGTGGTAACCTGATCTTTTCCAAAAAATAAGTCCAGTACTTGAGATTTCAAAACATGGGTAATTTTTTGCTTTGTTTTACTGCACATCTTCACTTATTGATTTTATTAAAAAGCATTAAGAAAAAAAAGTCTTCCTGCTGTCTCAGAAATCCGGTTCTGATCTGGATATGCAATAAATCAGAAAAGGCAGACTACTTTCACGGGACTAGAAGGCTGATATCTGGACTAGAATGGTTTTGGAAAAGTTAAACTTTTAGATTCTTATCTGAACCAAGTTATTTGAGGTTCACTTGTCACCTGTTAGTTTTCACCTCCAGAGACTTCAGTTTAAATCCTGGTTTAGGTCACACCGAAAATGAGTTTGGTGGTTTGCATCCTAGTGGACTTCTATCAACATTGAAAAACCACCACATGATCCTTCACAAACAGAAATTTTTGCTTAAAAGAAACCCTGGATTGGAATACCAGAGGTCATTACAAGTTGCGACAGAAGTGTAATGCTACAGCTACATGGAGAATTCTGAGCAGCACCTGACACAAAGAAGTCCAGTGACAAGCAATATAAATTAACTGCTAGCTTAACAAGGACGTATTTAGTGTTTGTCCAAACCCATACATTTTTGAATCAGTACCTTCAGATATTACTCCAAAAAAAGTGATAAGAATCTCATAATGAGCAATGATGACAGTGAAACCTATCTCAGACACTGTATTTTAAATTAAATGAAATGGTTAGCAATATGCTTTACCATCATCCCCACAGAAAATAGCTGTTAGGAAAAAGATTCATTCTACAAAACCAGGTATATTTCAAAGGTATATTAAAAAGTTTGATACTGTTGACCTCAAGGGAAATACAGAAAATAGGGAAAGCCAGAGATAATGGTGAGTTTTAGATTGGAGTATGGACTTAACTTTTACTAACAACAAAAAACCCCCACCACCCAAGCCTAAAGTAAAAAAGAAAGGCAAATAATGTCTTCCTCATCTTTCACACTTGTTGCCCTTTTCTCCTTCAATCACATAAACACACACACACACACACACAAACCCAACAAACCAAAAAACATGAAAAACATTCTCAGCTGCTCTGTAGACACATAGACACAAAAAGAAGTAGAAACACTCTCATATGTAGACGGATGCTAAACACAAGTTGCTCGGTTTAGATGTTTCAAAGCTGCAGAAGACAACAGTGAAAACGAGCATTTCCTGTAACTCAAGGGACTAAAAGAATTTTCCACCCATTTTTTGGAAAAGTTTACATATGGTTTTAGACTAGATAGGAAAATATTTTTTCCCCATGTGAGAATTGAGGAAAAAAAGAAAGTGAATGAACAGAATTTTGCACTGAGAGTTGATGTCACTTCAGCTACAGGCACTGTGAATTCAATCATTTGTGGTGCTGGCGTTTGCAGCACAATTCATCACTGGCTACAGGTTATGTTCCAAAATCTCAGCTTTTACTAAATAAAACCAGAACAATCACTCTTCTCTCCCTCCCCCAATTACAATAGTAGACTTGTGTTTTGGATGGTCACCTAAATTAACACAAAATCTGTTTTCCTGAGTTTATGGTCTGCCTTAAGCAAGAGGGGAGTCATCTGAAATGCCACATACATCTCAGCATAACATTAGCCATGAAGAAAAAGGAAGATGGTGGAGTGATCCACATCATGTTAAAAAGTGAATCCCTACTCTGTTTGCTCAAACCAAATTTAATAAGTACATTGAAACAATCCACATGAGAACAATGGCACTGATTTTGTCATTCATTTGCAGAAGTAAATTTAAAACACCTAGTTCTCTCATGCTATCACAACTTTGTCTATAAGTAGTTTTCTGAAAGGTACATGACACCTTGGTGACAGCTTTCCCATACAGTGAAATCTATTGCGTACAGTAACCTAAAGAACATGTTGCTACAACAGTTTTCATCTACTCATTTAATTTCACGGTATTAATATCTACAGCATACAGCAAAATGTCAGTTGTGGAGCTGGATCAAAATCCAGCTCTCCAGCCCCTTGTAAAGGGGCCAATAGTTTTGATGGTGAAAAAAAAAAAAAAATAGAGGATTTACTGAAAGGTAAAATCACAAGAAAACATTAGAATAGAAACAAAAGTCCTGACAGAAAAGAGAATCCGTTCAAAAGCTACAAGCACTGCCAGGAAAAGTGCCCCACAGGATCTTAACTCAAGTGCTCCTGGAACAAGAGGGAAGATAAATTACAGTGGGAAAACAACTTCTCCACAAAGTTAGAAAATAAAAGGGCGCAAACAAATCAGAAACAAAGAAATACCCTCAAACTACCTGCACTGAAAAAAGGCACAGGAAAAGCACACCTGACTTCTGTAGGCAAGAGGACAATCAGAGGGTCACCTGATTCACAGCTAGTCTATGAATCTGCCCAGGAACAGAGAGATCTCATGAACTGGAAAAATATGAGCATTAGACTATTTAAGGAAACAAAGAGTCACTTATGGATTACACTATTATCATTCAATAATTTGATCCACAGTAGGACCAGACACAGCCTTTCACATTCATCACTATTTGGTGTCACTGCTGATGAGGCTCAGGTACCAGGATTTAACATTTTTCCGAAAAAGATCTAACAAGTTATGGGCTTGGTTACCTTAGAGGAGAAGGCAATCAAAACATATGTGGAGCCCAAGGAGTTCTTGGAAACCTGACATTTAGACAAGAGACGGTAGTGTTAATTCACATAAGACATCTCAAGCCCTACCACCTTCAGGGGGTGTCCTACACAGATTTGCCCAGACTTCAGCTTTTTGTGAAAGGTCAACATTTTTTCCCATCTAAAATATCAGTTTGATGTTGTGTATTTACCAGTAAGGTTTATGACACTGAATTTTGCTGATATCCAACTACATATCAGTTGAGGACAGGTGAAACCGTCCATGTTCTCAGCAACAAGACTAATGAATTTATGGAAACAGTAGAAAAAAATTAATGTAAATGTAACGAAGGTTAAAAACCATACATTACTCTATTTTAAAATGGGAACACAAGCAAGCAGAACACAGTAGACAAATAAAATGTCCTTAAACCAAAAGGCTTTTAAAAGCCTCTTTGCTGCAAGAGCAAAGGTTCTATATAAAGTTTCATGTTTGCTGATGTCCACCTCAGAAACATCAGGGATCAGCTTGATGCATTTGAAACAGCTGATCACCATCCCATTAACTTTCTTATACAGAGCGTGCACAATATGAGAGTCTGAATATGAGCAGGTCTCATGCTGTGAGGACTGGCTCCACTAGCAAGCTCCTGCTCCTCCATTCATACTCCCGTTGAAAGCATTTTTTTGGCTGAGAAGTAATCAGAAACTTCCTTTCTTTCAGAGCAATTAATTCCTCATAGTGTTTTGTTTGTGTTTTTTGTTGTTAGTTTGGTTTGGTTAGGGTTTTTTTGTTGTTTTGGTTTGGTTTGGTTGGTTTTTGTTTGTTTTCTTTTTTCTTTTTTTTTTTTCTTCTTTTCAAGAATACGAATTAACAGATGGGTTTCTGCACCAAATTCCAATTCAGACAATGACAGCTTGATAAAGACCTACATGCACTTTTGGTTTGATATATTTTTGTTCTTGCCAATGTCTTGCTGTGCTCTCATTTTCAGCTTAGGAGTAGATGCATTCCAGTGAGTGTAAAATGTCCTTGAGTATGTTCAGGATCTTCAACAATCTGTAGCACATAGGTCCTAGACATGTAATTGAATCAGCATGGTAAACTCTTACTTGTCTTTGGATCTCATTAAATTCAATCTTATTAGAACAGCCTGCTTCCAAACACAGTACAAATGCATATCCAATGCAACGATCAGATGGTAAGTTTAAAAACCAGACGAAGTACTTTCTCACAGAACACATAATTAAATTGTAGACCTCACTGATACAGGAGGTTTGGGGACTGAGTTAAAAAAATAGACTTCAGATAAATCTATGGACAATATATCTGTCAGCAGCTATTAAAAACAGTAGTGGAGCCTGCAGCTCTGATGGAGAAAGTACGTATGCCCCTGGCAGCTGGAACTGGGGACGATGTTGTGGGAAAACACAGTGCTACAACTGGCACCTGTTAATGCCCATGCTGGAGACAAAATACTGGGCCAGAAGGACATTTGGTGTGTCTCAGCATGGAAATAATTTTGGCTAGTAAAAGAACTGAAACAAGGATTGTCCAGTGAGAGATCCTGGCATATATTTTATGCACAACAAATATGGGATGTTGTTAATCTAAATAACATTAGAGAAGCAACAAGATAAGTATCTAAAGGAAAATATGCAATTTCAAGGGGATCCCAGTTCACAGGCATGTGCCTCTTCCTCCTGTCCTGTTCAAGGGCAAGCCAATAATCCAAAAGGCAACAAGTAGTGGTATGAAAATAGATAGTTGCATAAAATTGCAGCCTTTTTCCATCCTTAGTTATTATAGAAGTGCTAAGCTTCATGCCTCCAGACCATAGCTGCAACCCAAGGAAGAGCCATTGTGTGTGACAAGCTTTGTCTTCAAGCCAGGAAAGGTTATGGCAAAGCTTACAATTAGCCCCACTATTATTGGCTGCACAGTACACAGCCACTACATACATTGGAGGAGTTATCTTTA
Organism: Caloenas nicobarica; assembly: GCF_036013445.1. Classification (NCBI taxonomy): domain Eukaryota; kingdom Metazoa; phylum Chordata; class Aves; order Columbiformes; family Columbidae; genus Caloenas; species Caloenas nicobarica. Next base: position 74,626,385 of record NC_088245.1, read on the forward strand.
AAAAAAAAAAAAATTACATATATATATATATAAAAGCTAATTGGCTTTTCCTTCCCTTTGTTTATCAGCCACATCTCCAGCTAGACTCAGTAAGAAGAAACAGGATTCCGACTACCTGGGTTTTCCAAGCAGTCCCCTCTTTCACTGCTCAGAAAGATAGGAGGTAATTTCACAGTACGTGGGACAGGTTAGAGAGAAACTTCAGTGCTGACAATCAGTTTAGCTTGAGAAAAAATCTCCTAGAGGATAAATTCAGTAATGGTGTGTTCCAAGGTGCATTGAGAAATATCTGTGTATCTCTCAATGATTACGTTACAGAGGAGGACGTGCCATGTCTGCAGTGTTGGAAAAATCACACCTCACAGGTGACAGTTTACAAAAGCACTCCAATCCCAAGTGCAGTAAATATGGGTAAGTTATACAATGTAGTCATTATTTCCTGGCTATAAAGTGACTCTATTTATAGTATGCATTGTTTATGCAAAAGAGTACTTCAGGGACAAGAGAAGTTTGGATCTGCACATAAAATCACTCAGAGAAATATGCCATCCTATTTCTTCAAAACAACTTTTCTGCTAAGTCGACTCCCTAGGCCATTTTCTAATGTGATATCATGGCTTTTTCACAGTCAATAGCAAAAAATCTATAAAATGTAACTCCACATAAACTGTTTCAGTGCAGACTCGATATTAAAGTGTCAAATTAGACAAACGATTAAGCTTTTGTAGGCTTCACTCCAAATGATAGAAATGGCTGATTGGGCAGCATAGGGAGGAATCAGAGTGTTATGATACTTGGGTTTGTCTTTCTGCAATTACAGGGATGAATTTAGATGAAACCATTCTGCTGTCTGTGGCTTTAATGAAGACCACTTGCCTTGCCTAATCAAAAAACACAACAAGTATATATTTGAGAACCAAAAATATCTTGGTTTAATGACGCACATAGGCAGAAGTTTATAAGTGGGTAAACTTCCCTGCTGTACAGCCTCAGTGCACCTGTGCAGCAGCTGGATTTAATCTGTCAAGGACTGTATTTTAGAAGCCATTGCTGGATTTTAGGCTGGAAACTGAACAGTGCCCCACCCAGCCATGTTCCAGTCCACAAACTACTTTTAACATTTCAGTGAGGGTAGAACAATCGTATTCTGTGGGTTAAAGAAATCCAGAGATGATTTATGTGTTGTGGGGAGTTTGAAGAGGAGGAAAGAAAACAGGCAAATTCAGCCATCAAGAAAACCTCACCATCTGGTCTAGTGCAGTGAACAGAACATCTAAACTCATCAATAAATGTGATTGATATTTGTGCTAGATTCATTACAGAGCAGATATTTGTGAACAAGGTTCTGATCAATACCAGCTAAGTTAATAATATGCACAGTTTCATAAGAAATAAGAGCTGTACTTTCTCCATATCTTTCAACAGTTACATATCTTAGCAGCCTGCACATGCAAACATACAGGTTTAGACATAAAGATCAAATACTCTGCCCAAGGGCTGAGCACAAATAACTATCAGTCAAATGACAGAACAGTAAGCAATGCTCTGAAGCCTACAGACTTTCCCAGCAGTGATTTAGGAAACCTATCTTTGGACACATTTTCTTTTTCTTTTTTCTTTTTTTTTTTTTTTTCCCCTCCTCGCCCTCCAATCATGGGTAAAATCTCGACACCACTGACCTAAGTGGAGCCAGGTTTTTAACCGTTAGCCTTACCATACAAATCCATCTGTTAAACAGATGGTATGAGATCATGCCCTGATGTCACACCTTCTCAGGCACAATATCAAACCCACGTGATCACACTTGAAGCACCTAGAGCAAAGGATCCGGATGTGACAAGACCACCTCGGCACCACTGCTTCATTATGAAGATGAGTGGAGTTACCCTTTCAAGACTTGCAGAAGGCAGGTTTTTCAAAGGAGACCATAAAAATGTTGTCTGGCCTGCTCTGTAAGCTCTGGGACTCCGCAACACTATTCCTAAGGATAAGGCTTGAACACGCTCCTTGATACACTGCCCCTTCTCCATTCTATTTTTGAAGCCACTGTACTATCATTGAAGATCACTAGACTGAAAAGAGAAACACGTTGTAATAAAATTAACCAAAATTATTACTGAAAAAATAAAGCCGCCTTAATGTTGTGATTCAACGATCAATTTATGGCCACCTGGAAAAGGTATTCCATGAACAGTGAATCTGATCTAGTGACCCTTTCTACTCATTTAGGTGCTAACGTCGCTTTATGCTCTAAGAGAACATCTTAATACTACTCAGCGATGTTCTGCTTTATATAATTTGTGGGGGATTTGGTTTTTTGGCCTTCCCTTTCCATCAGCTACAGATTGACATCCTATCTCACTCCATGGCTCAACAGATATCTGACATGAAGTGGAGCTGTTCCCCAGGAGAGGCTGATGAGAACTTATCCCACAAGCCCTGACATCCCAGCGGGGTGAGGCCCTGTACTGCATTCCTTGTTTCGCGGTCTGATTGTTTGTGGCCTAAAGAACCATTGCAACCACAGAAATTAAGAATCCTCCTGAGTCTGGTGACCAGGACCCAGCTCTGGGAGAAGCTCTGCTTTAGACCAATCAGGTCTTTCAAGGCTGAATGAAGTGGGAACACTTGCTTTCCATTTTAATGAGCAAGAGGGAGGGAAACTAGCTGCACTTGACCTGAAGCGAGTGTTTTTTCCAAAAGTTTTGCTGAACTGGAAAATCAACTATTCACAAAGCCCCTAATCAACACAGGCTTTCATGTTAAATACAGATGGATAAAATCCCCTATTGTGTATGCCTTTTTTTTTTCCTTCGAAATACTATTATTTTCTTCCTTTGTTCCACTTTTCCCCTGGAATTAGCTTCACTTACACTAAGCTAAAAAGTTTGAGACAAGACACTTAGAGGTGCAAGGTGAGTCTCATAATCCCATAGTGCAGTCAATCTATGGACATTAGAAAACCTTCAGATTTTAAAGATTTATCGATGAGCTTCAGTTAATCGAACACAAAAGAAGGACATCAGCATGCACATAATTTAATGTTAAAAGGAAAAGCAACTTACCAGAAACTCGTATTTGAAAACATAAAATAAGCAAACCTCCAACCCTCTGCTGGAGTAAAACAGCAGATCTCCAAGTCACCAAGGCTGTGGGGTGAGAAGATGAAGTCAAATTCCCATGGTGTGAGAACATGCATGTGCCAATTACATCTGGAAACACACAACTTGTCGTATTATTTAGAGGCTGAAGGTTTCACCACAATAGACCATGAGAGGGTCTTTCTGTTGGTGACAAGCCCTTTCACATGTCCTTGCACTGAAAAGAAAGGAATGCCAACACATCTAGTCACTTCTGCATCTCCTGTCACCATATTTTTCTTTCCCATGCTCATCTCAGCCAGCTGTTGCATTGTCCCGACTCATCTTTATTTGAGCAGCCTGATGGGATTCTGGAGCGGCAAGGTGGCCCGTGAGGCAATTCCCATTTTGATGCACGACTCTTGCCCGTCTCGGCCATATTTCATCATGCAGATTTACAGGGAGAGACAAACAGCTGACTTATAGACAGAGAATTGGCAGATGGTAGAGCTCTGCAAGTAAATTCAGACTCCAAATTTCATATATTTGTGGTTTAGTTCTTATCAAGGGCTTCAAATAAAAAATTATCACTTTTTATAACATGATTTCCTTAATGAACACTCAGCAGAAATTCCTTCTGCAGGAATTCCCAGGAAGCAATTTCAACACAGCTTTATACAAATCTCATTTTTAAATGGCAGCTCTGTTTCTTCACTCACTTATGTTTTCAAGCTACTACAACTCTCCAACTAGAAATTTTGACAGATAGAAGTTTGGATGTTCACCGTATAGCAGCATGTATATGAGCTCTATATTACTGTGCTATTCATTTGCTCAAATATTTATCATAAACATACCCCTGAATGTTAAAGAGGTGTTATTAATTTCCCATCCATAAAACAGGAATTCGGCACAAAGACATTAAGGACCAGATACTCCCCTCCTTCCCTGCTAATCCTGTGATAAAATGCAGTCTAAACATAAGCACCTAATGTACTTGAGGTGAAATTTGAACTCTCAAGATCTGAGCGCATCTTTCACAAACACACTGCTTAGGCAAAACATTTGTCAATTTAAAAAAAAAAAAAAAAAAAGTATATATATGTATGTATGTAAGTACCTAAAGTTTTCCACTATGCTTGCACAGGACTGCAACCTTCTTATCAGAAAAATGAGGTTTTGTTATCATCTCATGCAAAAGCCTGTTTGGGAATGACAAACTAGGAGGAATCCTTAGGCCTGAAATACCTTAAGGAAACTGAGCATACTCAAAACATGCTTCCTATACTGAGTTCCATACCAAACACAACAGACTTGGTTTTTAGCATCTAAAGAAAACATACATTTGGTAAACCCTGCAAAATGAAAACATAGATAAATTACCAAGTTTGAATCACCTGAACAAAGCTTTAGATGAAATCCATTCTCAAAATAAATGAAAATAGAGATGATTTCTAAATGTGAAAGGATTCAGAATAAATTACAGCATAAACCAAACAAAACCCAGTCTTAAAGGTGCATTCAGAGAGGACCACTGGTCACCTTCCCACAGAACATTGCTAGTATACAAGGGAACAACTCTACGCCCTGAGCTCACAACTATTTCTGGGGGAAACTCCCTGTGAATTTCACAATAGAAAGTGTTAAAATCACAGCTCTGTCTTCTGCACACATGTCATAAAAAAAGAGTATTTACTTGACATACTTCAGGTTTCACGTATATCATTAGCCGTTAAGGAACTTGTATGCTCAGTATTGCCCTTGTCAAGTGCATTTTGATTTCAAGCTCATACTGCAAAGGAGATAATGATAAACAAATAAAAGGAGAACTACAGCATTAAAAGATACACTGAAGTGCATTCCCAGTGTTGGAGACCCAGCTACCATGGCAGCATTATATTTAGCTCTGTTTTCCCATCTCACTGCAGTTTTATATTATCATGCAAAACTTTGCAAAGTTTGTTCACAGAGGTTGGAAAAATGTTCCTGCTTTGGTCCAATAGTGTATTACAGGAGAGCAGAAACCAAATGAAAGTGAAATGCAAAGGGAAGAACTTCACTAAGACCTCTACCTTACCTAAATCTTCTAAATTGAGCCAAAGTTATTCTTGAACGCGAATCTATGTTTCATTTTCCACATTTTTAGCTAAATGGGAAACACCAACGCCATTTCGGCAGAACTGAGATGGGGTAATGACTGCTTTGTGCTGCAGCTTCAGGCACAGAGAAAATCCTGTCCCACAGAAGAAGAAAAAAGAAGAAAAAGCTGCCAGCCTTGGACAGCACAAGGCCGGGTTATCTGGAGGATGTAGGGCACTGAAGGGATCAAGGCATAAGCAATACCAATTCTCTGGCCACAGGAAGGTGTAATAGCATGTGTTATGGACACAACGTACTTGCCATCGTGCTGTTCCTTCCCAAAACAGGAAACAACTCCTGTAGAAAATTACTGCCAGTCTGAAGATTACATACATCTACTCAGGCAATTACATTCAATATTCAAAAATCTCGATCACTTCAGCCAAGTCCTCCCTCTTGCCAGAAGTGACAGATCTTGCCCTCTCAGCTGTGAGCCTTGCTCTCAGCGCTCCAGCCACTCATCCTGCCGTAGGTTCAGTTGCAACATATGCAACTCCTGTTGGCAACCACCAGCCCATACCATTGTCCTTCCTATGCAGCTGCTCATAACTCTACGCCTCTCCACAGCAGCGAGCCTTCAATCAAAACAAATTGTTTGTTTCTTTCTGACCACAAGAAGAAGTCTGGTTTCATCGTTTGCTTTGGCTATGCTGCCTGAGTGAAAACACGCTATAATGTAGGAACTCTACTCAGCCCTCTCTGGAGCTAAAGCCATACGGTTGCAGTTTACAGTTCTGATTGACAAAGCAAAATAATTCACAGCCGCTTCCGAGGCTATGGCACTTGCCAAGGAACCCTTCTTTGTACACCTTATTCATATTCTGAACTCCCACATGAGCATGAAGGTGAAGATACACGCTGAAGGGTTTTGAAGGATGGCATGAAAAAGGGTTTTGAAGGATGGCATGACAAAGGGTTTTGAAGGGCGGCACGAGAAAGGGCTTTGAAAGATGGCATGAAAAAAGGTTTCCATGGATGACGTAGTGCACGTTATGGGGATACTTGAGCTAGCATGGGAACAGAAAGCAACCCAGTTGGGCGCAGTGTGGGGCTCCCCAGGCACCAATTCACCCTGTCCCTAGCCCCCAAGCCTCCTTGGCTGACCCTAGACTGCACTGCAGGGCAGGCACACCCAGGGGAAGAAATCTGCTTTCACTCCTCTGACAGCAGCTTGGGAACAAAAAGAGAAATAATGTTCAGAAACCTCATTTTCCAACTTCATGCTCCTCCTGGGTTCTGGAACAGCTACCCTGAATCCTCCTCATTTTTCATACTCTGCTTGCTAGCGTTGCTGCCTTTGCCTTCTGCAGTCCTCAGCTCCTTGGTACATCTTCTCATCGTAAAACACAACCACTAGCAGAAACTTGTGATAAGCCCCAGCGTGGGTCCAACCCAACAGCTAATGGAGACAGAGGAAAACTACACTGAACAGGGACAAATCTGTAAATCTAAATCCCCATCTTTTGTATCATCTAATGGTATGTCAGAAGATCGTAACGCAGTCTGAAAGATTCGGGTAGCACAATGTGGTTTCCTGAGACTGGGAGGGACTGGAGCCAGTGACCCAGGAGGTTCCATTCCTTCCCATGCTCTTCTTTTCTTTCCAGGCTCCCTTCTTGATGCCACACACCTAAATTTAGGCTGTAAACTAATTTTAACTGTAAGGGGCACAGGGTTGACTCTTTTGAGCATCTGACACACTGTAGGAGCAGGGTAGCTAAAACACAAATGCTTATGTAAATTCATCTTTGATTTTGCAATCAATTTAAAGTCACTAATTTGTTGCAGGGATTGGCTGAAATAACATGCCAGAATTTTTACTGCCTCTCTGCCATAAAACTGACAAGTCTAGGTTTTCTGGTTTTGTTTTTACTTCCTTTCAAGTGTAATAACTTCCCTTTTCATAAAATGCCAACGTATTCTTTTAAAACTGTCAGGCTGCCATCAACCTGGTCATGATCCAGTGCCAGGCCATAGCCAGACAAGATGAGTTACAAGGTAATCTTTTCCCTGCCAAACAATACAAAGATATTGGCACCTTTCTCATGGCTGCAAATCAACTCAAAGGGCCACAGAAATCTGAAACACAAGAATCACTTCTTCCTCCTTTTGGTGTTTGCCTTGTGAGGAGAGTGGCGTTCTGCAAGGAATCTAATGCTTTCACTAATGGTGTGCTGGCTTCTTCCCTTTCTCCAAGTATTTTCCTCCACAAAAATCCTGGATATGATTTTAATGAAATTGAGGATACCCTCTCCTCCCTCCAAGTTACACGCTGGATTCCTGGATTCCTGAAGACTGGTTTCAAGGAAATGCTACTCCCAAGTTGAAATACAAAGCAGCTGCACAACTTTGGCAGGGAAGGCTGCATAAATGCCACCAAAAAGTGAATCATTGTCTCAGCCTAACCGGAAGTGTATCAATATTCCTATTCAGGAAGGCCACGCAGCAGTGGAGACTGTCCCTTACATCATGTAGAAATAATAGTACAACAGGCCACAGATCTGGAGTACTGACCCAATTTTTTCTATATGACTGACATTGAAAATGCGGCTTTCCAATGTCCATCACCAGGTAAATTAATATATCAGTGTAGTCAGAGTTTTAAGACAGATCTTTAAAGCAGTGGTAGCTTCATGTGATTTTGAGAGTACGCCTAAGTTCTTTCCTGCTACGGTCCCTGCAAATTCCTGCTGCTTTAAAATTAATTATTTGAGATTTATGTGGGTGGTACCAAACTTCCACCTCCTACCTCCAACCTTCATCTGGGATTTCAAAGGAGGACGCGTTAGCCTCTTAATTTCATAGTTCTGAAAGGGCATCAAGAATTATGATTGAAACAAGTGTCTCCATGCAACACTTACTATGCCCCTTATCCTAGCAAATGCAGAACTGGCAGGTTTGCACGTGCGGAGAATGGGTAGGGATTGCAAGAAGATCCAACAATCTGGAAGAATATTTTTTTTTTCTCCATTTCTCCACAATTTGAATTTTATGACCACAAAGCATACAGTCAACCTAGCCACATTAGTTCATCAATCCTTCCTCATATCAATTTATTGAGAAGCATTGTACTTAGGGTTACCAAGCTGAGAAAAGTTAGCCTGGACTCTGACTGAAGTGAAGATGGTTTTCATTTGGCCTATATAGCACCACCAGTAACAGAGACTCCTGCAGCCAAACTCTGCCCTCAGGTCAATGTGGACAACTCCCTGTTTTGAGTAAGGTAGAACAAGGGTAAATTAAAGGCAGGATTTGCAACCACTGTAGCAAAATAGCTAACAATGCCACGACTTATTCCAAAACTAAGATAGCTGCACACTTTAGCAATGCCTGCAGCAATAAAAACAGTAAACATTAATTTATTTCTCAATAGCATGCATATAGGGTTATGTTATCAGGTTTTTGCTGATAATGCTGTGTTATGAAGCGATAATGGTATGTTATGAAGCGATAGTAATATGGAAGAAAGGTGAAATATTTTCAGAACGACTTTTCAAAGTAGAAATGTCCTCTAGAAAGCATTGGGTTAACCAATATATTACTGATATTATTGATTATTACTTGCTATTAGAACAAATATGCACGTGTATCCACACATGGTACTTGTAAAAATGCCCATTCAATAAGTATAGTATCCATCACACACATCCTTTTTGAAAATTTGGACCATCATTGGAATTTAGTCAGCTTTAGGCTCTACACAAACTATTTAGCAAGAGACTATAGATTTTAATAAAGGATTTGAGTAAGGTTTTATCTTTGGGAAACTTGAATAAGAATTGCCAGCAGTAGGTTACAGCTCCCCAGACTGGTAAGGGTACATAGCTCTAGTATTCACAATTCTAGTGTTTGCACCATTTAATCTAAAACAAGCTATCATTCAAAAGGTAATGTTTGCAGTCACGTTAGAAATCACAAACCCTGAAGCGTGCATTATTAGAGAGATGCTAGTTGAATATCAAACACAGTAATTTTAAGGTATGAAGTCTGAGACAAGCGTGCAGATGATAGTAAAACTTTCGCAATGCTGCAGCTCAATGGTTCTGGACACATGAAAAAAATGATTGAAAAAAATTTAAAAAGAGAAAGGTGGCACAGCTCACTGAAAGCATGAAGTGATTTGGTAGTTTGTCTAGTTCTGCTTAGGAAGCCAAATGAACCACTCACCAAGGGAAAATGATATCCAGTAAGGAAATGAAATTAGATGAGTACACAATTTACACACCATCTAGATAAGCGATATTTACCTCCAGATAACTTTAAATTCAACTGCTGAAATCAAGTATTTCCGGCCTCCAAAACTCTTGTGACTTAGACCAACATCTCAATAGCTCTAACCCATGTAATTGGGGATGAAAAAGAATTTAAAAAAATAATAATTAAAAAGAAAACCAAACAGAGCTTGAGGTACCTTACACTCCAACTCGATCTCTTACTGGATACAGTGCAAGATAAGCTACATTCAATAAGGAAGTCCTCAGGCAATCTTCTGCTTATAGAGTACTCCAAAGAATGTAGTCCCCTTTTTCTTGCTCAGTATATTTAATTTGAAATGTTTAACTAGGAAATGGAATTATATTAAAAATAAATTTCCAGGGAGAGTTGCACTTCAGCTCCACTCCAAAGCTTAGTGCAAAATATTAGACTTGCAATTTATGATGATGGAGAAACCAATTTTCCACTCTTAAATTTATATAGTATAGTTAGTAACAAATCCACTCAGAAAAATATTTTAAAAATATTTTAGTGGTTAAGTACCACCTTCTTTTCTGATGATATAATGCTATTCTTTACATCAACTCCAACCTCAGTAGGTGCTTTTGATATTATTAAAGTGGAGTCTAGTAGTATGAAAGAATTTTAAAACTGATGTAAATTTTAATTTTACATGATCTTCAAGGCAACTTTAAAAAGTGGTAAACGTTGACTTGATGTTATTGGAACCCAGTTTCTTTGGTAATACACAAAAAGCCTTTAAAGGTCTCATTCATCTGGAAAGCAACGACATACTAGCATAATACTTGCCAGTGAATCATGTATATCAAATGAAAATGTACCCACTGCATCTCAGTGGGTCGGGAATGTGCACCAGAATCATTCTCCTCTTGATCTCTCTGCTAGTCTCCATTAAATGGCCTATTATAATCCCAAAGAACTTCATAGGACAAAGCACCAATGACCCCATTTTGCACATTGCACCCTCAGCCCCAAGATTTTGGACAAAAGCAGTGTACACTGTGGAGAAGTGTGGGGCAGAGGTAAAGGGGAAAGCCCACAGAGTATGTCCTGTCAGTGAGCTCGCCATCTCTTCTTCTAGGTGAAACCTTGTGTAAAGGGACCATTGATTTTGTGTCAAAGCTGTAACAACACACAAAATAAACAAAAATAAGAAAGTTAACTCTATGCTAGCCAAAACCAGTGCACTAAGCTAAAAGACTAACTTTATAAAAGACTAACGTAACTCCTCTCTAAAGGAAAGGACTCATTCTTCCTAGGAAGTACCATGTGCCGTTGGATGTATGGACAGTGAGTATTAATTATAGACAAGGATCTAGGTGCTGTATGCACACAGAACGTAAATTTGGCCCTTGCATCAGAGAACTTCCAATTAAAGTAGTCAAGAGAGAAGATATAGATGCAGGCAGACAGGTAAAGCGAATAAAGATGTACAGGGACAAAGGAGGAGAACAGCCTTGTGAAAGTACCTGCAACAAGCCGTAGACAAAACTGTCTTCATAGGCATTCTTGCAGAGCAAGCAATCTCAAGGAAGATTTTGAAGAAAAATATCATAATACATGATTTTGGTTTACTATAGAAGAATTCTCTGATACACAAATAGTAGCAGTAGAAGGGAAGCTTGACATATTCAGCTAATGGCAATGCATCATTTTTAATAGTCTTCACTAAAATAACTCATGAAATGTTACCCACACACTTTGAGTAAGGGGTGATATTTTTAAATTATCTTTATTTGTTTTGACATTTTAGCCTTTACTATTTTCATACTCTTTAGCATTAATGTTGAAGCAATCTGGCTTTATTTTAGCAGGCAACACTCTATTAACACACTAAAACTTCAAGGTTCCTCAGAAGTGCCTTCAACATGCAATTTGGATGACAGCCAGGCATGAAAAGCCACCTCTAACTGAAAAGTATTAAAAAATGGAATGGACTTTGGAATGGAAATATGTAAGTGCAGTTACTTAATGAAAATACAGCAAACATGAAGAGTCGATGGTGTACCACAGGGAAAAGCCTTACACAGGTTGATAGCTTAATGAACATTTATTTCATGGATGTCCCCTCACTCATAGCGTACTGGTGAGTAAAGCAGTGCCAGCTCTTTGAGTTACATGCATATGCCAATTCAAACTTGAACTGTATTTAACATATTTGCCTCAAAGAAGAAACAGTCCCATAATAACCTCACAGACTACCTCAGCCCCCCCACCCCAGCCACCCTATAACTGGGAGGAGATCACTTTCCACAACATAAATGGGAGTGAGAAAAGCCTAAATATTATTTGAATAATTTAACTAGTAACTTTTTAAAAAGTAGTTTACCTTGAATATGCATCCCGTTTCCCTCCCATGCTATATCAGGGTGGCAGAGCTGACAGCAACATGGTGGTGACTCTCTCCCCTTCATCTCCAAGGGCAGCTGTAAACCTCCACAACCTTGTTTTGCCCTGGGTCATTTGCTTCAAAGAGAAAAGAAAAAAAAAGAAAATGGAAAAAGCAAAACAGGGCACAGCATTAACACTGTCCTTTTCACTCCTGCAGCTGACCAGGAGTGAGGATTAGCTTCTTTTAGAAATCCTCTAGCCTTTAGCCTTTACAGGCCCAAAGAGAAATAGTGAAATTTTGCTTGTTCCTCTTCCTGGGATTTTAAAACACGACCAGATTTTAGGAAATGAACCAACAGGAGACAGAAAGCGTTCTCACAACTAAGTGCCTTCCTTGCATTTTTTCCCAGCATTCATGGGACAGAAAAAAAAGACAGAATAAAGTGTCTACCCTGCCACACCTGGTCATTATTAATTACATAGTTAATCAAACTGGAAAGGCCATGTAACCTAATTTAAGCAGAAACTTGGACAGAAATAACCTTCTTTTTTTTTTTTTTTTTTTTTACTGCTGATCTTCCACCGGTTTGTATGTGTGGGTAATCAGATGCCGTCATTTTCAGACTGTGCAGACAGGCAAAAGCCAGAACTGACATATTTAGCTTGGGAGGAGGAAAGGTGAGATTTATGGTGAATGGCAGGAGCCAGTTAAAAACTAAACACCTGTCATATTAAATAGAAAGAAACCTGCTATCTACCGAAACTCTACTGAGCAGAGTCTGACCCCACCTATGGAGAGCCTGAACTACAGGATATTTGTTATATCAAACAGAAAAATACTAGGGAACCCAAGCCAGGAGTCAGGCTGGGCAGCATGTTGCTGTTCTCTCCCCAAGGTGACAAACTTTCTCCCAATGCAAAGGGCAGCCCTGCCAAGGAAGAATTTATTATTTGTGTAGCCAGCCTCCTTTTTCTCCCTTGGCTCCAAGGCTAGGAGGAGGCAGTTGTCCTGCTGTTGGTGGCTATGGTCCCATGGGAAGCGCTGACCCCTCCTCATTTAGGGAACTGAAAACAAGATGTGTTGCAGTAAGTGCATTGATTCCTCAAAAAGCTTCAGACAGGGAAAAGAGTAGGCCAATCGATGGGAAGAAATACTCTGTAATACACAAAGAGTCAGTGTATAGCAGCAGAGGGAAGTGAGGAATGTCCTTGCTCCTTGCTGTCCTTCACTTGCAAGACAGGGAAATTACAGGAATGCTGTCACCATTTGTGCAAGGTGAAAAAGCATTTCTTACCATCCTGAGTCTCTAAGTGATCATCTGGACAATGCTTCCCAATGACCAGCCCAAAAGTCCTTAGCAGAAGCAGCTGAGAAACTCAAGACCTCATGCATACCCGGGACTGGTCTAATGCGGCAAGAAGCAGGATTGCCACGGGAGCGCACTCACTCCTTGGAATTCAGCCTATCATCTGCCGCGTTTTGTGGCTAGCTAATGGGAAAGCGTGGCCACAATTCTCTTACAACACATAAACCAGAAACACAACTGACGGCACTAGAAGTATTACAGCAGGACAAAGGCAGTAGGAAAATGGAACACGTTCTGTGATTACTTAGCATAAGATGGGTGAGAAGACAGATCCCAGCTTGCTTAGGAAACAAATATAGAAGAGCTTGCCAGGTTAAACCAAGCAACTGGCTAACCCAATATCCTGCCTCTGATAGCATGCAGTGGCAGATGCCTAGGGCAGGTGTATGAGAAACACAGCAAGAATAAAACAATCCTCCTTGAGATATTCTTTCCCAGCTTCCAGCAATCCCAAGTATTACAGGGAGGGAGGGATGTAGGGAAAACAAACCAAACCAAACATATTCCTGCTGATGTTCTTCATGGACCGGTGCAAATCACCATCCTTGGGTGCCTCGCTGGCTTGCCCTCCTTCGCTCTCCTGCTCTTTAGACTGAAGCAAACTTGGGCAAGGGCTGCCTTGCAGTACATATGAATGGAACTTAATACAAACAAGCCCTCATCTTGGATGGCTCTCAACAAGGTCTATAGAACAAATCGTAGGTTAAATCCCATCTTCATCTGGAAAGGTGAAATGAAAAAAAGGAACAACTCATGTTCTGCTGCTGCATGTAAAAACAGAGGGATAATGGATAAAACCCCTCACTATGCAATCTTTCTCTGCTTTTTCTGCTGCCAGAAAAACAAAGGAATGGAAAACAATGGTTTTTTCAACTTTTTTCCTTTCCATACAACATCGATGGCATAGAACAAATTCAGAAAGTGAGTTGAAATACAGCAGATACAAATAAGAGCTGCTGCATTTGTAAGAACTATCTGATGATCCATTAGAGAACTAAGAGAGCACAGAGGATTGAGAGGCCTATCACTGCTTTCCATAAACAAACTGAATATGCTAAATTATTTTCATCTTCTTATTTCCAAATAAATCAAAATTTTATTTGAAGGCATAGTCAGTTGTAGGAAGCAATGGCAAGTCTAAGCCACAGCCTTAGTGTAAACTACTTGCTTTCTGGTGTATTTGGATACCATTATCAAAAGTGCATGCATGCAGCTGAAAGGTTGAACAGCTATAATTGAAGGGAAAAATTAGCCTTTAGAAAAATTCCTAAAATCAGGTTAAAATGATAGTTAGATCCATATTAAGTACAGCTTTTTTTTTTTTTTTTTAAAGCATCAAACCCGTTAGTTTTCTAGCTTAAATCTTTCACTGAAAATGCACTTTAAAATCTGATACTAAACAGCGCAGCCATAGTCCTGATACAAAATACAGTACTACAGATGACACACTGGGAAAAATAAAACAAAATTAACATACCAATGTTTGTGGCTGGACCACTATACCATTACTGGCATTTTGCTTATGTAGTGATTCCACTGGTGTTTTGCATTACATGGCAAAACCATAGGTTCCCCTTCTAAGAAAAGAATTGCTTAATGTGCCAAATGGTACATCTGGAGAGAAGTACTGCCAGCCTGCAATGATAAAAAAAAAAAACAACACACAAACCACACCAAAAAACCAAAAAAACCTGAAGCCCACTGCATAGGTTTCTATATGATGATGCTCCTCACAATATTCTAATTGAGAATCATATTTTGTTAATGTGTTGTCTAAAGCTTTCAGGCTGGAAAGCATCTTTAATCCATTATTCAATGGCTTTTATGTTTTTGGCAAATCCTGTAGCTGCAGGGGAGACAACTGTGGTTTTGGTGAGATAACATGTATTATTAGTGCTTCGCTTTAGCTTTTTAATTAAAATATTCTGTTGCCTTTTACTGTCAGAGACACTATCAGGACAGAATTTGTTTGATCTTCGAATGAGTAATGTAAAATGAAGCCTTTTGCCTTATAGTGTGGATTTAGTGTCATATGGTATTTGAGGTTCAGCACACACATCAGAGAAAACAGGTAGGAAAGATCTCTTGGATCATACACGGTCCATTATAGCATGTTTTTCCGAAGCGTATTTCACTATTACTGTGTAAAGTCTAGTTGGCCCTTCTGAGCAGTGACTTCTGCTGCTTCTGTGGGAGGTGATGGCACATATCCAGCTGTTACAGTCAACAGGGTTCCTGCAGGGGGGACCTCGGTGCCCTTCATCTACCCTTGTTTATATTTGTTGTATTTCCAAGTATTTTCTCCTGACTGCTGTGCTTTGAAGAATATGGTCTTCAAACACGGGATTAGCAGATGAAATGTTTCATGTAGATGAGGTTCTTAGAGACATGGTTTAGAGGTGGACTTGGCAGTGCTGGGTTAATGGTTGGACTCAATGATCTCAAAGGTCTTTTCCAACCAAAATGATTCTATGAATCTACGACACTGTTACAGGGCTCTGGGCAGCTAAAAGGCTCTGACTGTGCAACTCCAAGTGGAGACCTGAAGTACAACAGACCTCTGTCTGAAGGTTTTAATTTAATTAACTTCAAACTAAGCCTCCTTTTTAACAGTGTTTTCTTCTTCTCCTTCTTCTTCTTCTTCTTCTTCTTCTTCTTCTTCTTCTTCTTCTTCTTCTTCGGAAGGAAGGAAGGAAGGAAGGAAGGAAGGAAGGAAGGAAGGAAGGAAATCCCAAGCATTTTAGACTCTGGAGACTCAAGTTGTCACAGAGTGATAAAGTAGCCACCAGATCTGCTATGATTTAACTCCAGTGATATAAAATATAGCCTCTATTAGCAGAAGTAACATAACAGATGTTATGGAAGATGCTACTGCAGCAAGGCACACAAGTAATTTATGGTAGGTTCATGACATGACCAAACACATCTGTCCCAGCAGACAAGGTAGGGATACAAGGATGCCTTGGAACATGGCTCTGCATTGCTAAAGCTGTGACGAACCATCTAAGAACACAACTGTGCAAACCTGTAGCAGTTTCAGAAGATGAGGAGCTCTCTGGTTTTGAGGTTTGTAACAGTCCCTGCATTACGAAAGGCCATCCAAAAAATACTGGTGACTTTTTTTCAGCTAAAGGTGAATGATTTTCCAACTGAATACCTCCCTGATTCAACAGTTCCAGGCATGGTCTCTGGAGTTCTTGGGAAGAGACCTACATTAGAGATCTCAGAGCAGAAGTTCCCAAAAACATTGCTCTAGAGTTGTTCATAACCAGTCTGAAATAGTCTGTGGACTATATTAAATACTCAGTGGACAAAACAGGCAAGGCCTTTTTCCAAAGAGTATTTTATGCCAAAAAAATCCAGAGAGCAAGCTGAGATAGCTGAGACAGGATGCTTACTAGAATAATACAAATGCTTCAGGGATGACACATCAGTGCATGTGACAACGTAGACACAACACAGGTAAAATATTTGAAATTCTGTGGAAGGCTATGGGTCATTATTACTAGCTTGCACTACTAGGTTGGGGCTGGGAGGGAGAGGTGAGAAGAGACATGCCTTTCAGGTTTATATCCCTTGCAAGCTGCCGTTATGCTGTGAAATCAGTTAGAATGAAGACACTGATATGAGCCAGCTTGGTTGGACTGCTGGTTTTGAATGGCACATGTACGGCCACACTTCACCTGCTTTCCTGCCAGTTCAGGCTTCTGTAATTGTGCTACAGAGGTCCCTTCAGCTCTGCTGGGTGGATACACTACTCTAGCGTTCAACTAGGTAATTACCACTTCCCGTAGTGTTAATGAATACTGAAAAATAGAATTAAACCCATACCGACCTTTTCAAAAGTCTCCGTCATCATATCCCCTACACAGATGCAGTCAGCCAGAGGAACGTGAATAGCGTACATTGCTTTGACATTTATCAGTGTTTCCTACACCTGGAAGTACCTCCTCACAAACTGACTACACACATTAAAAGACAGACTTGAAGTTTGCAAATAAGTCAAGTTTGGCAAGCAAACTCACCTGTCCTCCAAATATATTGACATTTTTCACCTCACACAGCGGTTCCTTCATTTTACCAAAGATCAGAATTTTTACATTCCAGGTGGCAGTTTTCAGGATCACTCTTTAGTTCCTTCCTGAAGAAACATGATTGAAAGTTGATCTTATCTAAGTTATTTCCTTTCTCTGACACAGAATATTAATGGAAATTTGAACAAAGAATTTGGCTCAGCATGCTTGTTGACAAGTGGATGAGAAGTGTCTACATTTAGATACAAGGTACTGAACATTTCAAACAGCTTTGGGACACTGATCTCTAGAGAGCTTGATGTTATTTGTCTACTTTCAATGTCCAGACCTGAGCTTCATTTTATTGAACAATCAGCTCTGAAGTCTTTCCAGTGGCACTTAATGTGCATCTCTTATTTTAGTGTCAGACGCCAGATCTACAAGTATGGCTCTCATGGCATGTATCATGAATTTCTGCTTAATTTAATCTTATGTAGTGAAAACATCGTTTTACCTGAAAAACAATGTAATAGCAAAAGAACAAATTTCACAGTGAAAATAGATGTGGCATGGTTTTATTCTACAATAATGCAACAGTTCCTTAATATATAACTTGTATAATAACAACTAAATTAGACGCATGCTTTCAGAGACGAAGCTGCTCCAAGTCTCGCTGCTTCACAGATGGCGGATGCAGAGATTAAGTGACTGGCTGAGAGTAACACAGGAAATCTGTGGCAAAGTCAAAAACTGATCCAAGAACTCCTGATTCCTCCCCACTATCTGAACTAGAAGACTATTGTGTCTTCCAACCTGTACTATTATTTTGTACCTGTATACATTGCTTGCCCTCACCATGCGCTGTTAAAAGAGCTCTTGATATCACTAGAAAACACCAGCTCTTATCTCTGATAACCCCCATGTTTGGCCTCATAAGCCCTAACCCATCTGTCAAACCTGGATGGAGGTTCAGGACGCCTTCCGCCACTGCTCCCACTGACAGCCCACCTCTCTCCAGTCCTATGAACACAACCCCACAGACCTCCCAACCTCTTGGACATGATCTGCCTCACAATCTGTTTGCTAAACCTGCAACTCTGGCAGCATAGCTGCTGACCTAAGCATGGTGAGTCTTCTCTGTCCATTAGTGTCTTGAAGGTTCTTGTGGTTCAGAAGCCCCTTCCCTACCTGAGCTGGGAGGTCTATAATCACCCTGGTGCCCAGCAGCTTCATCCAGCTGCAGGAGCGAGCTGCCAGTGCCCTTGCGGGGACCATGCAGTAAATGTCACCTCTGCATATATATTTTTGCAGAACTTCAATTCCAGGGAAGAAAACCTCCAAAGCTTTCAGCTTTTATTTGGGATAACTGACAATATGGAAACTGAAAGACTGTACAGGGTGGATTCAGAGAAATACAACCAGCTGTTAACCACTTCATGTAATTGCGTGTCAATGGGAAATAAACACCAGACGTGTGTCTTTGAGGCCGCCCTGATGTGATTTGTCTAAAGCTGCAAAGCACACACCAGAAATACAATCCAGGAATTGCATACCATGGTGTCCTGGCACTGATTGCTACAGAACAGTTTGCTGCACCTCTCATTCACACATGGAGTGCCACAGGTTCTTGCAAAGTGAAAAGAAATCATAGTGTTCAGAAGGCATCAAATCCAACTTCCACAAATCTGCTAAAAATTCTGGGGAAAAAATAAAACAAACACGAAAAATATTTGTGTAGATCAATAAAAGAATATGGAAGCCTACAGTGCATATAAAATTTAAAACTAATAACCATTTTAAAAACAGTGATTATTTCCCTTTGAAAAATTCCTTAATTTTCACAAACACAGACATACTTGGGTTTGTTGCTCCATAAACCAGATCATCCAGATTTGTTCCTATTAGCCAGAACTTACAGTAGACCAAAAATGAAAAGCTGGATCCTGTCAATGGATGCCAGACAACTTGTGATTAAAAAAGATTTTTGGGATAGATTTTCCTGAGTAACCATTGAAAAAACCACATATCGATCATTTGAGTTCAGCGTTCTCCCTTTCCCAAGGGAAAGAACACAAAAACATGCATCTGTTTACATCAGTTTGAAAGGAAGTGGTAGACAGAATGACTGTAATAGTGCCCTGTCCAACATGATTTCCTGGCTCTCTCAGCATCTGCTGACATTTGAAGAGAATCTGCATAAAGTGTACCTTTGCTAAACTTCTCGAAATACATGAAATCTCAACTGTTTCTGAACAACAAAATCAAAATCAGGTGACAATGGATATGCAAAACAAATGCCACCTTGTCTCTCCCTCTTAGCCCACCATCAGGAACTAGCAAAGCCTATTTGAATTTGTATTTGAGCCCAACCAGCACCAGCGGGAATGTCTTATTCAGAAATTTCAGAACAATGGAGTTTATTTCAATACTACCAATAATTTCTGGTCCTTGTTTTCAGTTTGACCAGTTCCCATAGAAAAGTGAGAAAGCTGTGGAATGGCAACGACAGCAGATAAGGAAAAGAGGACTAACATCTAAGAGACTTAACTTACAGAGATCGTTTGTCAGTATTTTAGTTATGCCTTTCATTCTCACAGCATTTGCCTTATTCTTTATACTATAGTCATGAAAATGCCAAGGAAACACTCATTTCCAACTTTGAAGTTATTCCAGAGGTGATCATCTGAAAAAACAGGATACCTTATTTGTGCTGTTTACGAACTTAGTTGCACAACATGGAAAAGAGGACTGCACTCTTCCTAAGAAGCATATAGTAGAAACAAACAGGTCTTGTGTGGAGGCTCTTCCTGTTAATTGGATCAGTAATCCCTGGAAGACTCTCTGCCATTGGCAGATTATCCTTCTGTTCCACAAAACATCTGACAATTTATTGAGAATTTATTTCTGTGATAATTTGCTATTACACCTGGGTGCACTGGGCAGCCTCCAATGCCTAGCAGGCTCCAAAACACCATGCTCCTACATTCACAGTGCCTCACAGGCTCCAGTAATTACTAAAATGAAAAGGGCCAAGATGCTGAACATTTTCTGTGAGGGTTCTCCTGCTTAGCAATTCAAAAAATTGGATTTCTAATCCCATTAACTTTGCTACCTCAACAATAAGAATGGATTTTTAAAAAAAATTTTATTTGAAGGGAGTGATAGGAGATAGCAGGACAGCAGTGAATGAAACAGAAGGTATCTGTTTGGCATTCAGTGCCTGATAGCTGCTGATGTCATGGGTTTGAACAGTTTAATTTAGGATTTTCCTTAAAAGAAAGCGAGGAGAAATCCTCCCCCCACCATCTCCAACACAATCTTCACAGCAACAAGTTGTCCTTGGCATGACCCACATTTCCAGCTAGCAAAGTCCTCCTCTGTTCCCCCCATTCCCTCAGAAGGCATCAGTTTTCTATTTTAAAAATATCAAGTCACCCTATCTCAACTGCATTATAAACAAAGACAAACAAAACAACCCAAAACAGTTTTGTGTGTGTGGAACAAGAACAAAATACTTCAAACCCAAAGAAGTTTCCAATAAGTCACTCATTGAAATTCAGGAAGAAAAAACCCCAAAGGGTAAAAATACCCCCACGTATCCAAGTTCTCTGAGGCCATTTCTTTCCCTCATCTGTGTTCCATCATCTTCTTCCTTATCCAAAAAAGTTGCGGTGTCCGTGGGAGTATGAAAAAACATTGGTGTGACCACCAAAAGGAACTCTCTGTCTGGCAGCATAAAGCCACGTGTTATCCCGTCTCCAGGAACTCAGCCTTGCTTCGACGGTCATAAATATTCTCTGATGACAAAGCAAAGGGTAATCATTCATCCAGACTGAATAATACTTTAAAGCCTTAAAAATCACACTGGGATCTGTGCTCTGTCCCTGGCTAGAATATATGATCCATGGGAAACAACTCCTGATGGGCTTTGTGTGTAGGACACCCAGCATTGCCCACCTCCATCTTCAGGGTGACCCAGGCAGGAGAGAGTGTTGGGCTTCTCCCTTTCAGAGGTCCCAAACCACCTGGCGGCCATTTAATTTATCTGAGGACAGTAATAAGCTTTAAAACCTCCCCAGCTTCTCTTGTATATAGGAAGCCAGCTTTTACATTACGTAGGCATCACCGGATGTAGTTTCACAGGGTGGCAAATTAAAATACCGTATTAGTGAGAATGATCAGCCTCAACTACATCACTGAACGTCACACAGGTACACGAAGGCTGAAGAAAACATCCAAGCACAGCCCCTCTGATTAATGAGAGGTAGTGTATGCTATTAAAGGGTACCCAGAAAGTTAGGTCACCTCTTTAGATACACTCTGCCCTTGGAAGTTTTCAAAGCTTTCAAAAAAATGTACGTACGTGTTTTTAAAAGGGTGAATAAAAAGACTTATTACAATATTACCTGTACACTATACTGCGTAATCAGAGATCTCCCAACTTTCAAGTGAGTGTTACTAGACATCTTGTTGCATAAATATGCTGTTTGTGCAAGCAGACCCATAAATTATCAGTAATGTGCATCATAGTCTCGCAAAAATTGATGATAAAATTATCTTTATGACTAGCTTTCATTTAGTCAGTGTGGAAAACAAAAAAAAGATCTGAATGTAAATCACTCTCCTCTTTTGGCCTCCATTCCCACTCCCCATCCCAGAAGTTAATAACATATTTACAATGAATAAATAATAACTTTATGCTTACCTGTATGCTTTTTCCTTTTATGGTAGTGTTTTAAATTTAGTTTAATCTTTCCTCTCAAGGTAGAAACAGGTAATAAATCTGACCTGTTCATTAGGCAGTGTAGTTTTAGAATTATATTCGCATTTCTTCCTTTGAGAATGTAACTGATTGTTGACACAATGGAGGCCAAGCATGCATTTATGGTTCATGATATCATTGTGTGGCTAATAGAGGGAGTTTACTTATTCCACAGATGACTGCCACAAGAGAATGTAATTGCTCAATAATGTGTCGATGTACCCATGGGAAGGATTTAAGTCATCTGAGACCTGTATTGGGAACTTGCCAGGGACCCCAGCCCTACCTCTAATTTGCACGAAATGGAGGAATTGTGGCCACCTTCCGCAATGACAAACAGCATGAGGGAGGAAGTCAGGAAGAGCCAAAGAGGCACCCGAAATCCAAAAATTGCTTTAGTGATTAAAAAAAAATAATAAAATAAAGTTTTCAAGTTTGGTATTTAAGAGAAAGACTAAGAAAAACCATTAGATTTAAGAAAGCTTTTTTAAAAACTTAAACTTTTTTTTTTAAGGGGTCCAGGCCCTAGCCATAAGATCCTAGCAAATGTAGTTTTTTCCTCATAAAAAATGATTATGACATGTTACTTTAAAAAAAATAAAAGAACAAAGAAGAAGTATTTATCAGAAAATTGAACACAATTAGAAAGGAAAAACTGTTACCCAGACACAGGAATAAAAGCTGCAAGAGTAACAAACTTCCAAGGAGACAAGTCAACATAAGTGCAGTATACTTCAGTACATAAGATAATCTGCATCAGGGTGAAATTACCTCACCAAGAATTAAAGGCTCAAAAATAGATACAGCACCTGACTGAAAAACTGTTTACAGACAAAGAAATCTTTGTACCATCTGCACTATGGCCTTAGTTTTTAATCATGTGTCAAGTTAAAAGTAGAACATCTGACTGATTCAATACTAGTCATAGAAAAAAAATAGTCAAAGCAGAGTTAAGACCTCAACGAATATTGCAAATAAAGCAGCACAATGCAGGATCAGCTCTATAAATAGGAACATTTTCCATACATCTCAAGGATGCAAAGAGTCATAGGATAAGATTCAGCTTGTTGGATGCCTACTTTTAAGTACATAACTCCTTCCACTGACTTTGAGAAGGCTGTGCAATTGCTTTAGTTTGGGTACATGCATAAAAACACCTGGGTAAGTGAAGGTCTTGATTAGGAATTCACCTTTGGATGTGCTGAGCAGCTCTTCAAACCAATGGAAATGGTAACTTCAACGAGACCCCGTAATAATGTAAAGAGCACCCACGGTTAAACTGAGAATCACCAGACAGCCCCCACCAGCTAGGGCAGAACTGGAATTTAAAGCCTCTCCCGGTATCCAATTGGAGAATATTTCCTGAGTTTTCAAAATGGTTTACGGGATGTTTTCTGTCCACCTTTCCTCAAGATGCAGCTCAGAGGAGCCTGACCACTCTTAGCACAAAGGAGTTCAATGCCAAACCCCACAAGCCAAAAGATTTGATTCAATGAGATGCACTGTGTCATGATGTGATGCTCAGCTCAGGGCCCATATGTAACTGACTACACTTGAAAAAAACCAAAAACGAACCCCCCAAAAACAACCAAAACCAACAATTACACTAGTTCAGCTAATTTCAGGTTAGATTTTCAAATGGGTCCTGTCCCCCAGTCCTTGCTCTATTCCTCCCACCACCCCAATCTGATTTTTCCTATTTTCAACTAAGATTTAGAAATCTGCCCAATGGCAGGTGGGTGGAGGCGCTCCAGATACTCTGTTTGTTGGTAGCCCAGCAGTTATTTGTGGTTGACTTTTTTGGTTGCCCACAGGAATTTCCAGGCTGGTGTAAACAGACAGATGTGGGTTCTTTTCTGCTATATAGATCGCACCAGAGAGATATCAAAGGCAAAAAACAAATCCATGAATAATGCGCTAGTGGCAGCGTTTGAAGCTCAGAACTTTAAAGACTGACCTCTGAATTTGTTGGTTTAATTGTTGGGTATGGACATTTAGGCCACCAGATAGCTTTTGACATCAAAACATCACTGAAAGGTTTTGGAATATTTAAAAGTTCATATGAAGTGAAAGTGGGCTCAAGTAATGGCAACTCCAAGCTGCACGCACCCTGACAGCACTGCCCTAGTCTTAAATGCTAAAAGTGCTCTTTCCTTCTTTTCCTCAGTATCACATTGGTTTGCTTTTTACTTCTGTGAGGCATCTCAACAGCTATTCCACGGCTTTTTACTCCTGGAATGTTGGCAAAGTAAGGGGGAGGACTTCGAGGGGATGGGTGACAAGGCAGACTTTTGCTGGTGTAAATGAGTAAAGCTCCACTGACCTCAGGCTAACTCATATTAGCCAGGAAATTTTGCTCCTCTTTCTCGTTTGTTTGTTTGTTTTACTGGTACCATTATGCAAAAAATACTTTTGTTACATGATTTTTGTGCGCCTTGTGCTCACACAACAGACACATAGTGGCATTTTTTCCCTTGAGATTAGCAAGCAGCACATGATTAAAATCATGTTAACTCAACAGTGCAACTTGCTAATCATTCTTACTCTGGAATTGCCAGCTAAAGCTTTTTTCATCATTTATTTTTTCAGGAGGATTTGTATAGGTTTCTGTCAGCCTATTTCAGAGCATGGCAGGTTACAGGGGTGCCTTGATTCATGGCTGGGTATAGATTATTTCAAGTGGAAGGAAAAAGGAGTCTTGGTTTTTAACAGCATTGCACTGTCATCTTGCGGTTGCAGCACTCAGTTCCTGCCCCTTATTTGGAAATGCCTTGAACAGGAATTTGATGTGAGCAGGAAGAAACGGTGAATGCCTTACTCCGGGGCTTGGGTTTGTTTGGAGGCCTCCTTCCTGCCGCTCTTGTGACAACAAGAGAGACCGGCCTTGCCAACTGTTTCCACTTCAGTTCTTTTCATCTCCTTCCTTGGTGAGAGGAGAGCATGACCTCCTCTTTAAAACCATAACTATTTAGAAGACTTCACCTCCTCCAGATGCGCAGCACTTCCACTGTGAACGCTTATTCGAAGACACGTTTTCAGGGCAGTGTTGTGTACAGTTCTCCTTCCTGCCTGCGCTTTAAAGAGGGAAGGAATGCTCTACCACCATCAGCTCCTGGCTAGTCATACGTCTGTTTCACAGCTACGGCAAATCACTCCAAACACCTTCTTGGCTCAATTCACTTTTTCCAACTTGTAAACAGAAACCATTTTTGCCTCTTTTTCTGGACTGCTCAAGACCCCAGCCACTGTGGGATTCTTTTTGTACACCCTTCCAATCAGCTCAAAAGAGTTAATTTCCTGAGCTTGTCCAAAATGCAAGAGAAAGCCCTGAGCCAGGCTTCCCTTCACCTCCAGGTGTGCTGCTCCCAGCTAGAGCGCTGCTCTCCCACCAGCCTCCTTATATCCTCCTGCTGGCTTAAAAAAAAGCAGAGAGATACATAACGTGGAGCACAAGTCTGATGAGGAGCAGCTGAGGGAACTGGGGCTGTTCAGCCTGGAGAAAAGGAGGCTGAGGAGAGACCTCATCGCTGTCTACAACTACCTGAAAGGAGGTTGTAGCATGGAGGGTGTTGGTCTCTTCTCCCAAGTAGCCAGTGATAGGACAAGAGGAGATGGACTCAAGTTGTGCCAGGGGAGGTTTAGATTGGATATTAGGAGAAAATTCTTCACAGAAAGTGTTGTCGGGCACTGGAACAGGCTGCCCAAGGAAGTGGTGGAGTTGCCATCCCTGGAGGTGTTTAAAAGGCGCATAGATGAGGTTCTTAGGGACATGGTTTAGTGCTGGAGTTAGGTTATGGTTGGACTCGATGGACCGAAATGATTCTATGGTTCTATGATAGATCCAGTCCCAGTGAAGTCTGACCTTATCATCTATCAGTGCGTGAATGGAAACCATGAAATGGTAGTCAGCCCGACTAGTTACTTGGAGGTGCGTAGCATGATACATACACATAAAGCACAGATTCCAAAAGCTGCAACCCTGTCCTTTTCCTCAAAAGTCAATATGTAAACCCCCTATTACACAGATTCTTCCTTACCCTTTTATCAACACCAAGCATCAAAAGCTTAAAAATCTACATTACTTGTTTCTATTTGTGCTCTTTACTTTGGTCATTTCTTTCAAGTTAGAGAAGAAAAACTAATAAGATCACTACTGTTACCTTCAGTTTCGGCTTTCGTAATTTGGACTGCCAGTATTTTGAGGGAATGTTTATTTTTGCAGAAACCACTGTTAACATTACAACTCAGAGAAAAAAGTCAGAAATGGGCTCCTACAGGGCTTAGTTTAGTACTTGGGAAGAAAAACACTATATTTTGATTAGAATTGTGTTACTATTGTTCCCCTGCATGGAATTCAGAGTATGCATACTGAATCCCCCATTTTCAGAAAGAATTGCCTACAGCTTAAAAACCCCCATGTTTACTTCAACTTTTCTTAAATGTAGAAATTTTCACGATTTTGCAAATGGATTACCACAGATGGACTTATGCATCGACCCAAAATCTTACTACCAGGCAGAAGGATCCTCTGTGGGCCTTGGAATCCATCAATGCACTATACAGCATACATATGACAGTTATACTCTGAAACTCCCCAAATACGAGATATTTATTGCAAGATTTTTTTTTTAAACCTATTGGTCATTTTAAAAGGTCAGAATAATCTATTTTATCCTCACACCTTCAAAATGGCTACATTTTGGTTTAGCTTCAGAAAAGAAGAAAACTTCTTGCAGAGATAAAATGTAAAAACGCTTCAGAAAGAGGACTGCAAAACAATGGGGATAGTATGGAAACTTTTGCAACAGACAGCTACCACCAATGCTATTGCTAGTATGAAACAAATGGACTGAAATGTGAAAAACCTTATCTGTGGTAGATTTAGCAGAGATGTAAGGGGACTAATCTGACTGATAAAGGGTATGTGGGAAAGTTCACCTGCCATGTACAGAGATGCCCCTGAACCCAGGAATCGACGAACTGCAGAGGACAAAGCAAAACCAAACCAAAACAGGGACACGACTGACAGATTGACATTGCAAGAGTAGGAAAAGTTGCGGCTTCCCCAGAGGGAGAAAATACACATGTAGGCACAGTCCAGACAGTGCCCAAACTCAGCTGCTGCAATAATCCAACAGCAGCCGGGGTGCCTTGGGCTCCATTTCAGCGAGACCGCCTCTAAGAGCAGAAGGCAGCTCGATGGCTAATTCAGTCCTTTGCCTCCCTTACCGACACTGCCAAGGAGGCTGCTAATTAGTACGAACTGTGACGGTGGTTTCTGTGATGTGGATGGCCGTTTGCGAAAAGCTGGGCTGAGACCACCAACTCACTTCAGACAGGCCACTAAACAGCCATCTGAGGGTAACCACGAAGTCACTAGAAACTTGGGTTAAATTCAAACTAGTGACTTCGAGGTGAAAAGGCTCCATATTCAATTACCAGTCCCCTGAGTCATCCCATCCACCCTCTATAGTTATTTCAAAGTGCTTTGGTAAGCAATATCTGAGGACACATTAACATGTGTTCAAAATGCTAAAAATACATGTCTAAGAGTGCAGGGAAAAGATCAGATCACACAAAAGTAAATTTTCCTTTCTGTTTAAAAATAAAATAAAGAAAAAAAATCTAAATTCTAACACTTTAAGCTTTTAAATTTATTTTTTAAAATATATATATATAAAAGGCATCCCCCACCACCCTGCTTTGCTATTCCAATTCATTTCTTGCAAATATCATTAGGATACTAAAAAAAGAGAGACCGTTCTTGGAAAAAAATATATTCTCTTTACCTTTGTATTTTCTAAATAGCCAAATCAATAGTTGAAAGAAGGGGAAACTACTTGAGGGTGGGGGGTGTGAGAAGGATAGCAGCAACAAAACAAAATGCCAAAAGATGGATTAAAAAAGCCTTACACTGAAAATGACGACTCCCAGGGATTCCACCCGGGGGCTTCTCAAACTCGCAGATTTGTTTTAAGAGCGACGCTGCCCTCTGGTACCCCAGGATATGGTATTTTCAATGCAACTCCAGAGGGCCACCAATCTGTTTTTGTCACCTATCCTGGGATCTGACAACTCTCACCAGGGGCTCAGTTAAACAAGCCTCCAGTTTTTAAACAAAGTGGATTTTAATTGAGAAGCACCTGTGGCGAGAGAGTCTACTGGCATTATTAAAAAGCAAAATTATCACATTCAATCATAGCGGCGGGGGGCAAGGGAGCAAGTGGGGAGGGGGTCCACGCATACGTCATACCTGCAGCACAGTACCATTCCTTTCATAAAACTCCCTTGAAGAAATGTGTAGGATTTGACTGCACCCCATGAAGAGTGTTTTTCCCAACAAGCTGTTCCCAGGGTGTTGAAAAGCTATCATTCATAAAAAATTATTGAGGGGGAAGGAGGTAGCAAAGGGGAGTTCAGAAGGCCAGGGATGCCAGTGGAAACCATAGAATGAGAGCCTCTGTAAAGCACGCACCTGTTTATGGCCACCATAATAGCTTAACTAGAAAGCTTAAAGTTCCAAATTGTGGGGGGTGGGAGAAGGGGGGAAAGAGGGAAAACATAATGAAAGCTTGTTCTAATATCAAAATACACTTTAACCCATGAAGTGCAGGCTCAGAACAGATGGCTGCAGTTTAGAATAAAGCGCTGACAATGAAAATTACACAGAATTGAGGAGGACACTCTTCAGATACATCTTGGTGTCATTAAACAGACATGGCCTTGGGCCAAAGATTGGAAGTGCGCCTCTTTATAAAATATGTGGCCATACCCTCCTGCTTATTAAATAATATTTAATGTTGGCCTAGAGAGCAGTTGAAATTAGGTGCCAAGGTCTGTCTAAATGCAGCTATGAACAATTCCTGCAAAGAGTTGACAGGAAAGGAAAAGAGAGTGAAGTCACCCTGCAAAGACTTGGATGATACACAAAATTTTAAAATGACAAAGAATGTGCTGCAATTTTAATGACACTATTAGCAAGATGCCTTGGTGATTTGTAACAGTGTCCTGCATGCATTTTGCCTTCAGTGAGTGGTAAAAGTGACATACTCAAGCCTGTTGGTCCAGCTGAGAAGAGTTGACATTAAGGATGAGCCTCCTCATGGGTATTAGTCAGTAAGGGTGCTTTTTTCCCCGAGGAATGAACCAGGCATTTTCATCCACTATTCCCTTATGAAATGCTTTTGTTGACATTTTTGCAAAGATTTCTCAAAACATTCTGAGAAAACAAATCTCAAATTGAATTGAGTGAAACCACAGGCAGAGGGAACACACGTATCTCACAGAGAAAGCTGGGTTTAGTTCTTTTATCTTTCTCCATCCAAATTCAGTATCACTCCCTGACATTTCCGACAACGAAATATTTTCAGAAATTACTGGGAAGAGATCAGCACTTTAGCTAGGCAAGCTGTGAATTATATAAGTAATTAGCTGCAAGAAAGTTCTTTGTCATGAATGCTTACTTCTGTATTTTTTCCCCAATTTGCCCACAAGCAGTTTATCTTACAGAAGCTCACACACACTAGTTTCATCTGTTCTGTGATAAATGTGTCAAACAACACATTACATGCTAATGCTCAGTGTTAAACTGATTTCTCATTAAAGCTTTTAAAATATATTTTTAAAAAGCAATAAAGAATTTCTCATAAAAACCCAGGAAAATGCCTTCATAAGCATTAATTAAATAGCTCTCCCAGGACAGAATTTAAAAGGTATGTAATCATAGAAGGATTCAGCATTATAATAATGTTCAGTAAACACAATTTCAAAACCAAAATTGCCAAGGCTAACAGCTGAAAATCCCCTCTATACCCAAAGTTAGGTCTTGATACTTAAGATAAATTACATAATCCATATTTTTTCCTTATTATTGTGCTGTGAATACAACATAGACATATATTTCTGAAAAAGAGGTCAACAGTAGAATAGCTGTCATCGCCAACATTTGCTATGCTTATATTTCAGGTGTAACACCACCATTAAGAAGCCTGCTCAACTCATACATTTCAGATATATTTTTGAGATTCTTTTCCTTAGGCAATATAGCTTTTGTGCCTAATTTGATCACGTTTTCAAAACCTCCCAAGAAAAAAGCCTCTTAAGAACCCCACCAAAAAAAAAAAATTAGAGATTGGACTGTTCATCTTATAACAAATATTGACTATGGACATATGTCAAAAAGCGTTAAGATATTCAGAACTCTTGAATTATTACAAAACACCCCACCAAAACTAAATGCATTGCATAACAACTCCACAAGTGGATGGACAGGTTGAAATACTTCTTGAATGACAAAATAAAAATTCAAACAGAAAACCCTTTTGTGTGATTGTGTCTCTAAACTCATGTTTGCTTGTACTCCAAAATGACAGGAAACTTTTAAGTTTAGCATAAATATGTTATGGAAGCCACCTGAAGTTTAAACAAGACCAAGTGCAAATCACAGTGCATCTTACAGAACTTCAGTGAAGTCTCTACGTCACTATTGGTGAGGCATTAGCTGTGCTTCTGAACTGAGGTGAGATGCCATGCAGCAAAAAGAGGATAAGGTTAATTTTAAATGCTCTGGGCTTCCATCTGTCTTTATCTCCAGCTGCTTTTTCCTGTCCTATGAAAAGACATGAATAATTCTAATTCTCCAATTTATTTCAATATTTTTTGTTTTCTATTTAAATATTTTAACTATTTAAATATTTTCTGAATTATATACTACTTTTAGAGTAAGCTGTAAGGCTGCAGAAAATTCTGACCCAGATAGCAGGGTATCCTTGATTCCAATAAGGCAGTTAAAAGCAGTACAGAGCCAATCTTGTCCAAAATAAATTTGGGGTGAAAGCAGACATTGCTTTGATGTTAGTCTGGAAAGAGGACGCGGTTTCTAAAAGATACCTTTGGACACCTACTTCTGCAACTGTCAGAGTCTAGGAGAAACGATACATAAATAATCATACTCCCTTATTTGTTTTAGAAACAGCCCGATAATGTGTTCTCCATCTTCCAGTACTCTCTTGGACCAGCAGTACTCCCTCTCTCACCCTTTGAGATCCATTTTTATTTGTTGCTGCCTCCTCCAGTCTCACCAGCTCCTACTCCACGTTAGATGGACACCACCAGGCAGCTCTCAGAGAACTGTAGAGAATCTCTCAGTTCCTGATTTCTTTTGCTGGCACCACACTAGTGAAGAGCAACAGCTGTTGAAAATGCCCTGTACAGACACTGGATTCATGACAGGAAAACGACAACACAAAAGCAAATTCAGCATATTTAGTAGCTCAGCTCTTTCGAGTCTCTACTTACAATGTATAAACGCAGGGTTTCCAGAGCTTACAATGTGGCCAAATTTGGACTAGATTATGAGAGAGGAAAGTGCATAACCCTCGTTTACATTGGGATATTAGAGATATTATTAACATATACAAAAAACAATGCCAGTTTCTTATTCCTCAAAATTACTGGATCTTATCAGAAATGAGTGTGAGAGAAAGTCCCCATAAAGAAACCTATTAAGCCTAAAGCAGCACGGAAAACTTCCACTTGAATGGTTATGATCTGGCCAAAGCTACAAGCAACTGGAACTAGATTTTAGCATGGAAAGCATCATTTAAACCCTAAACAGAGACACTTCTAACAGCTCTGCCCATAAAAGACAAAGACCCAAATATCTTCTGCATGTAACACAGTAAGAAATATTTGACTTCAAGTGCTTCTGCAGAGAAACCCCGAAGGAAATTAGGAAAACGATGGCGGTCAAACGATGAGGTTGCTTTCCACGCCAAGGCCGGGGAGGGTTGCAGCGCTCCCCTTCCGCAGCGCGATGGGCAGCGGGATCAGGACCTTGGACAGCACCGCGGGGACGGATCCAGCCCCGCGGGACTCGGCCGCGCCGGCTCCGGCCACCCGCACCCCGGGGCCCCGGCCTCCCCTCCCTCCTCACCCCCGGCACCCCTTCCCCACACCTTCCCTCCCACTGCCACCCCTGGAACCCTTTCCCTTCTCACCCCCAGCCTCCCTTCCCTCCCTGATGTCATTACCACTTAAAAGATTGTAGTTAGTTATTAGCAATTGTTATATTTGTGTGTTTGCATGTTATGTTGGAATGTGTGATGAACTGTTGTGTTGCAATCACTAGAAGTGTTGGGGAGAATAATTGTCATTATCACTTTGAAGAATGAATCCTATCTGCAATTGCTAACCTAAAGATAGGTAAATCCTTTCAGTTTTAAGTCAGTCTGACAAGATAAGAGTGACTTGCAAAACATCTAATCATAAACTATTAATACAATAACTACTGACCTTACAGCTTTAGGCATTTTGAAGCCCACACCATTAGTTGAGTGTTGTTTTAACACATATCTCAAGACTCTTGGATAAAGTGTCCTTTAGCTGAAAATTGCTCATTATACGCTAGAACGATTATGTAACCAATACGCAAATGTCTAACCAATTGGCTTTTTAGGGTGTGAATGTAGTAATAAAATTTTGTATATAATGGCTGTTACTTTTTCTTTCTGGCATGCTGGCTTTGTTCCAGCATCCAGACTTGTGCAACTCTGTAATAAAAAATATCTTGTCTCTGCGTGCTACAAGTTGGCTTTTTTCTTTTTTTTTTCTTTTTTTTTTTTTTTTTGTACACCAGGTGATAGAACCCTGTTTTTGGGACAACACCCCCACACCAAGTACCCCCTCCCTCCCTGCCCCCAGCCTCCCTTCCCCACGCCCAGCTGCCACCACCACTTGCAGACATTAAAGTGGCATACATTGCAGAAGCCTTAGGGATTTCAAGAAGGAAGTGAAAAGGGAAAAGGAGTTCTGCGTAAGTTTTCCCACCCCTAAACATTTAACATGAAGAAGTCTACTTAGAGTACTGTAATATGACAGCATATTCTAAGTCAGCGTAAACCAATGATATAGATAAGGTTAGGTACAAAGATTTAAGGTAATTTTGGGTACAGCCTCATATTTTCAGTACTTTTTCATTTGCAAATAAATAGGAGGTTTTTTGGAGTCTCACTATGCACTCCAGCCTCAAGATATAAAATCAACTGCTATGAAGAGATTGAGACAATGGCATTAACTGCCTGGGATTTTAATTTTAGTTGTTTATAGTTAAAAATGTATTTTACAAGTGCTTTAGGCAAAACAGACCTAAGTCATTAGAAGCAGTAAAAATTCAGAGCTTCGCAAACATTTAAGCTTATTTCTCACAATTTGTAAGAAAGTTCTTTAAAAATCTATATACTTAAGATGAAAAACCAACTCCCTATCCCCTTTTAATAAAAAATAGACCTAAAAAAAAAAAAAAAATCTGATCACTATTGTTTGAAAGCACTCTAAAGCAATAAGATGGTCACAAGACTTGATCTGACTGTTCTGCCCCTTTACAAACTCAATAAAGCTTGCTTTTTATGACTGATTGCTGTGCTGTATTAATCCCCTAGCATATAAAACAAGCCTATTGGAGACTGGGACTCCACTGGGGGAGGACAGGGAAGCTGTTGTGTTCTGAGAATTAATCCATCTAGGAAAATCAAAAGCCAGCCACTCACAATACAGTAATCAGCATGTTCTCCACTGTGAAAGCCTCACATTTCCCATTTAGAAAACACAACTATTACTCAATTATGTGTGAAACACACAAACCCCTTTTATTTATTTGTGTTTGTTATTATTTGGCTTATATTTATGGGTTTGTGCGTATTCCATTGGTGGGTATACAACGATCGAGTTAAAAAAAAAGAACCCTGCTTATTCCCAACTGCTTAAAAGGAAAAAGGGACTCCCACTGCTTTTTCCACAACCAAAGTTCTTTCTGGATTTACTTTCTGAACAGGATTTTAACTCTTTATTACCCTAAATAAAAGGAAATTATCTGCATTTCTTTTCCTTACACAAAAACTTCATTTTCTGTTCAGGATAATTACATTATTTTTTTCTCACTTTGTTAAATTATCTACCATGAGTTTCTTAAGTAGCGATACTAAAAAAAAAGTTTGAAGTTTTGCAATTAGTCAACTGAAAATTACTTTATTTCTAGGTGCTATTATATTTGATGTTCCTTTCTTAGCACGAGTTTAACTCTCTCATTTTAAAGTTGAATGATGCAGCCTTTCAAATGTCCTCCCTCATTTTTTTTCCTAACAGTGAATTTAGGTGCTAGTATGAAATTAGGGGAAAATATGGTGAAATGGTGAAAGTATTTTCACCATTTAGGTGAAAAGTATGAATTTTCCGTTGTGTTATGGAGATAAAAACCAAAAAACCCAAACAAAACCAGCTGTAAATCTTATGTGACACAGTAATTAAACTGTTACATTAATTCTGGCCTAAACCAAGAATTAAGGCTTATGGAAATCATTGAGAAACCACAATCTGTTAGATCACGTGCTCAAGAAGAACCGAAAACACACATTCTTTTCCATTCAGCTAGCAAAAGGCACCTACCTGTAAAAGAAATGACTTTATAAACCAGCACTTAAACACAACAACTTTTAGTATCTGCTGAAATGTTCCTGTCAAATTATTTTTAAAAAGCAAACAAAGCACTTTGCTTATATTCATATTTATTCTTTACTAAAACAAGGGACACTTTTCTCCTCCACTTGTTTTTAAGGTAAGAAGTCACTAAAAGCACCAAAAGTTACAGTCTTTGTTCCCACTGCCATTATCCCTTTATATACATCCTCTACTTAAATGGTTAAAGAGAGCAATTTTATATCATTGCCTTTTAAAACAACAGGTGACTAAAATCCCACTCGGTCAATTCCATAGTCCCACCTGGTCAGCATGGTAGACACTGAAATCTTACGGTTAACTTGGAAAGATCACAGTAGTCCGACTATACTCACCATCAGTTTTAAGTATTACTCTATATTTCTCTTAGTTCAAAGTACCACATGGGGGTTTTTTTTCCATTTTTAAATAAAAACATTGGAGGAGCAAAAGCTGATGCACACGGCTGAATGTCTGTTACATGTGTATGTAATTTTAGGACATAAACTTACCTTTCCATTTAAGAATGGGATTAACTGATGACAACAACATGAACAATTTAACTTTCCTGGCACCTTCCTGTTAGACGCAACTGGAGATAACCAAATGACAGCAATAATTCACAAGCATTAGTAACGCTAAGCTGTAATTCCTGGTTTGCTTATGGATTATTGCAGTTCTTGGCTACCAGGGCAAAGCTATGGCACACACAGAGTTAACTGTGCCCCCCCACCCTTTCTTCACCCCCCTTCTCTCTCCATCTCATTCATGCCACATTCCACAGTGGCAGGGTCCAACAACAATATAGGAGGGTACCCAAAATGAAGAGGCAGGGCCTTCCATTCTTCTGCCTCTCTTGAATTAATTAACTGGAAATGAGTTTTGTCAATGTTTTGGAAAGGCAGAGGGGTGAAAAGAAACTGCGAGAATTAATCACAGTGAGAAACTACCTCTTCAGCAGTCTGCCAGAGTTCAGAAAACCCATGAGAAGTGCAAAATAAAAGGAAAGTGGGCTGACTTACCATCCAAAGGAACAAATAAAATTCAAACAAACACCGAAGTCTCCAAAACAGAGACATGCCCCAGTGCAAAGGAATGTAGCATCTGTTGCCACAACAGCTTCAGCTTTGTTTTTAATATACTTGTCATGAAGACTGAAAGGTAACAAGGTAGAAAAGACAATTTACTAATAATTTAAGCACACAGAAGGCACGTTGTGTTTAATTCATTAAATATTTATGTTCATCAGCTGTTTCACTGATCCTTATATAAGTAGAGATATTTAAGCACCATGACTGAAAATGAGTAACTTTCATTGTTGAGCCCTGACTCAGCATAGATCTTTTAAACAGAGAAGGCAGACTGCAAAGCAGTTATTTCTTTGTTGAGTTTTTAATGATAGTTATCTCCAGGTTCAGCAATGGAAATTATAACAACTCGATACTGCATGCATGACATCTTTCTACTAAAGAAACAAGAAAGCAGTGAAATTTCAACCATCTGAAAAGAAGGATGTTTTTCCATAGGTTAATTTACCAAGGTATTTAGAAAATGTGTGGGTGTTCTTTCGTTTACAATAGTGAGGCAGAAGTATCATTTGGCAGTTTTTCTGAGAATGAACGTAACACTTCCAGCAGACTGGAACTAAAACTGAAGAAATCTTGATTGCCTGAGCAGGGAAAGCTATTTTAAAAGAGAAATCCTCTTTTAATGATTTGACTCATCTTCATTTTTCGTTCGCAAGAACTTTTTCCTAACAGATCTCAGAATTAACTTGTCATCTTGTTTCTCTATCTCTAAACCCATACTCTCGAGGGCAGAATTGTCTGCCAGCCCCTTCTCCTCCATCTGCGCAATAAGCTCTTGGTTTCTCTCATTCTGTTCAGTGAGATTTCGGATAGCATATACTGCCCACTGGTTCACAACTGTTGGACAAAGTTAAGGATCATTTATTGAGTTAAAGATGAAACTATGCTTATTTTAATTTATTACCGCATTCCCCTCTCCCTGGGCCCCCACTGCCCCCCTAATCCCTCAAACTCAGAAAAACAGTAGAAATCAAAGGTTTTAAAAAGTAAGACTTTTCCAGGCAATGACTCTGAACCTGCAAATACTTGCATATGAGGTAATTTAAGTTTAAATTTGGTATGTCCCTTAACTTCAGGCAAGTTTATTAGGTTTTACCTTGAATTAAAAACCAAAACAAAACACAGATGAATGCAGGAATTAAAAGAAAATATTGTTTTACAATAAGACTACAGTTAATTGAAATGTTCCAACGATCTTCCTAGTGAGATTGAAAAAAAAAAACCAAACCGTCAGTCACTGTATTTACAATCTGAACACTTCAATGCTATACTTCCAAGGACTGGCAAACAAAACGAGCCATAAATCAGGTACAAGAAAGAAGACAACTATTATTTCCACTCTAAAAGTCAAAGAAATGCAGAAAAAGAGAAACACTTCCAGGTTAGCAACTGAAAATAGCACATATAATATGGGAGACACTTAAAATATTTAACTTCTAATGTTACCTAAACTTGGTTCTTTGCACCTGGGTCCTTTTACAAACTTGCCAACAGAAAAGACACCACGATCACCAGCGGGTAGCTCCTGCTCATGTTTAAATGGGCACAAGCTGCAACTCATTCACCTTCTAAGGTGGTCCCTTGAGGCCAGGATTGAGGCACATGTCAGGGCCGTAGACAAAGGATTTAAATTCCCAGGATTATCAGTCAGGCATCTTCCAAGTGAACTACAGTGTCAGAGATGTTAGTCCCAATTCTGCAGCTGAAAAGCTCTGTTATGATATAATCTTTCCCAAGTTACCCATATGGGAGGCAAGCCATTCTGAATCACACAAAAGTGGTTTGCCTGCAGGGCACCAATTATTTACTACATGTAGCTTCACATCCAGTAGAAGAATATGCATAATTTATTCATCTCCTTGATGTCTTCTGGGCTGGACGGTGTCTAAGCATAGAAATAAGATAGCATTCTTATGGGCATTTGCCAGGGGTGACCGGAGGGGAAAACTCCTCAGTTGTGGAAATGCGAACTTCAGCCAAAAGAATAATATACAGGAACTGGACTTTCTTGCACAATCTATCGTAACAGCATTTGGAAAACCCAGCACCACTGCATGCATGTTCTTCCAGCAGCAGTCTTGCCATTGTCTCTGTGCACCTTGCACTGACTGTTGTGCCAACCTTGCTGCCACCTCCAAGCACCCCTTAGGCTTATGCACTTTCGGCAGAGGCAGCTGCTCACGCTGGGTCATTGGATGCATCAGGCAATGTGGATAAATAACAAAACATAGCAGGAGCAGTTTTCTTAATACAAGACCTAGTCCTGCCTTCACAAGATTACATTTTAAGAGAGGGGAAGTGATGAACTGAGAATACAGGAGACCAAGAAAAAAAGTTTATGACTATACCTAACCACAGTGCTACTTTGATGCCAAAAGAGAACAGGGAAGGGACTCAAATAAAAAGCACATGAGGAATCGTCAGCAGAGAGAGAAGGGTTTAAATGAAGAGTAGCTTGGATGAACATCACAGGAAACACATGCTAGGGAACAATCCTGCACTGGCATGCATCAGTGAAACAGCCCCCTGCCTTTTAATAGCAGTTTATATTTATTTTCATGTTCAACCAGACCAGAACTGAAATTCAAAAATGGCAAAGCAGTTACAAGTATAGGGATTATTATTTTTTTTTTTTTTCTGACAGAGTTCTTCAGACTTTGTCAGGAAGCATGCTACATACCTCCTCCACTTCAAAAATTCTGGCCGAAGCCTGGATCTAGGTGGGGTAATGACAGAGGAGAGAAATTAAGGAGAAAAATTAATTACATATCACTTCAAAGCCTCGATAGGTGGAGCACGAAGTCACCATCCCCGGAGGTATTTAAAAGATGCACAGAACTGGTGCTTAGGGACATGGTGGACTTGGCAGTGTTAGGTTAACAGTTTGACACAATGATCTCAAAGGTATTTTCCAACCTAAAAGATTCTATGATTTATGACTGAGAATATCAATCTGTTCTCTCCATCAGTGCATCACTACTATGGTATAGTGAAAAGTCAAGTGCCAAACTACACAGAAGTTACATAAACTGAATATTTCCACTGAAGATTACATTTGAGTATGTAAAACAACAACAAAATACCAAAGAAATCAAATCGTATATAAGCAGAATCTCACTCAGCTCCAATGGTGAGAATAAATTTCAGAATTGTAAAGTATGCAAGCTGATGGGTGCACATGTACAAACAGATGAACAAAGGCTGATACCTAGGCAGGTCTTTCCAAGATCAGATTTAAGGCATTTCATAAGTGCCAAAAAGTAACATTAAATTCTCCCAATAGACTGTGAGAAACATGCTACCACCCTCCCTGGCTCTGCTCCTGGGATGAGAAGCAGAATTCTCCTGCGTTCTTCTACAACTCTCCATAAAATACAGTACTTGCATAAAAGAATACCTCCAAAAAAAAAAAAAAAAAAAGAGAAAGTTATTTTCAAAGCATGACAGTTCTCAATCACAAAGTGCCACACAGAGAAAAAGTACTCTCCTTTTTTTTTTTTTTTTTTAAATGTATTAGCCTTGGGAATAATCCTGTTACCATCATTTTTATGTCCTTCAAAACAAAAAACCTGCAAAACCCCAGAGCAAATGATGTTTTCCCATTATCATACCCATTCATGCTTACATAACATCTAAGACATCCCCATTATCTTATGAACTCTATCATCATTACGGCTTTTATCATTATTGACTACTGTAGCTGAAGCTGCAAAATGGTTTCAATAACGTTTTCACTCACTCAGAAAACTCTTTTCTGCATGTAGGTTTTCCATTGTAAATTCAGTCATGAATATGCATGATTTCCCTTGTTCGCATGCTGTGTGAGGCTAAGACCTTTGGATGGCTATGTGCAGACCTAGACAGACTTAAGTGTCAGCAGAGATTAAAGCTAGTCTCCAGCTAATATTCACATTACCCTCTTGCTCCTCTCCAAAGATAGCGACACAGAGAGAAAATTAAACATATTCTAGAGTCGCTAATCCTACCCACACTTTAAGCACTTTATTGTATGTTCAGCTTTAGAAAGAGAGCTTCTAAAGTTTCCATAGTTACTACAAATAAGAGCATGAGCCTGTTTGTTGTGCAACTGCATAAAAGAGAAGAAATGCAGCAAGCACAGTAGATCTGATTGCATAGACTGGTCTAGATTTTTCCAAGAGGACACAGTGTGTTCTGAAATTAATATTATAGACAAGGAAGTGAAGATCACAATATCTCTGTCACAGTGCAGAAGACGCACAAAAGAAAGAAAAATTTTTATTTCATTTTGCAGGAGCTTCATTACTAGACTACCTGTGTCTAGGGAATAAAAGCAAACATTTGTACACATTTATAGCAACTTTTTCAAAATCTATCAGTACTGTATGCTATGGGATTCCTACGTTATTTTGACTTATACAAACAATAACAAAATGGAATCAACTTGTCCTGCATTCCATACTTGTGCAACATCTTCATACAGCAATTTAAAAATTATCATCTCAACTCCCCTGGCTCCTAGCTTCAATTATCAAGGAGGCGGGTGTATAGAGAGAAAGGAAGAGAGATGGAGAAAATGTGCCGGCAATCTGCCCCAGAGGATGAAAGATTTTACTGTCTGGAATCAGCATAAACCACGAAAATCTATGCCACTAAATCCCATGGAAGTTTTGCCACTGACTGCAAAGGGAACTTTTCACCATTCTGTTGTTTCTTTTCATATGGTTTCGGCTACAAGAGCTTGCTAGAGTGAATGCTGCAATAGCACAGGGACCATTTTATAAGTTTAATGGTGTATGAAAATACAACCACATACTGTCAAGAAACACCAACCAATATCCTATTGTGATACATTACTGGAGAGGAGGACTTACAAACCATTTCCCAAAGAGAGTATTCCCACTTTTCATTCTCATATTAGGAGGTCCAATTTGGATTAAATGTTATTGGCAAGTCTATTGGAGCCATCTGGATCCCTACGAGTTGTTCTTTAAAACAATTTGGATTCTATGGATGAAAGACAGTAGACATAATTATTAATAAGGTTTGAATCTGATGAGGCAGATATACAGCAATGCATAAGTAAATGTGAAAGTATGTTGCTTGGGAAAGGCAAGTAGTAAGTTTAAAAAGTTAAGTATTATCATTTTCTAATACAGATACTGAAAGGTGGTAACAAGGGGAATTAAATACATACACCTTTTTTTTAAGTCTCCTTGATAGTTATTAATACTGAGGAATTTCCAAGTCTAACACCCTGGGTGGAGAGTCTGATTTATTATATAGTATAGATACTTTTTTTTTTTTTTAAAATTAGACCATTTCCTGCACCGCAGTTATTTTCAATAATTAAATGATTACTTCAGAAACTTTCTTCCTAAAAAGTCATTGGACTAATGAGAAAATAAGGATAGTCTTTGCCCAATTCTATTATCTCATTCAAATCAGATTTTGGACTATTAAAATATTAACTATATTTTATCAAATATGGGAAAGGATACAAAACTTTATCAAGAAAGACAACTCACATGGGTTGGAACGCTAGTCAAATGGGCTGTTTATGCAACAGCTAAAGTCACTGAGCTTCTCTAAGAGCTGGAACAGGTCTATAGGGCTATTATAGAAACCAGAGACAATGAAAATACAATTCTTGTTAATTATATTTCTTTCTGGTCTTCAACGAGTAATCCAATTATCACTAAAACTTCTGTGGAGAGGAAAGAAATACTGAAGTGTCACATTAGAAGGATTGCTTCCACGTACAGACCTGACTGGACCACACTGAAAAGACATAAACCATTTCCCCTTCAAGTCTCTCAGTCCTTTTAAGCACTTCTGTTTCACAGCAACTTGAGGATAATTCTTCTCACCATTAAAAGAGGTCTCTAGACAGCTACTGCAACTGTTAATCACCGTTTGGATCAATGTGCTGTGATTGACCACACGTAGCAGACAGTCAGGATTCAGTCCTGCGCAGTCAGCCAAATTGCTTACAAAGCTCGACAAGTTTCTTCCTGTTGAGGTTTCAGTAGTTTTATGAAGTCCTAGAAGCTGTATGAGATGATAGAAAATCCTTACAACATCTTTACCTCTTTTACAAAATTTTACTTGTGCTTAAGACATTACCAAAAAAGTAATCACAGAAAATGTAAGGAGCTAAAGGTTTTATCTTAATTTACTTACTCATTTTAAAGAAGCTAATTCATTTATACCTGACATTAAATTATCAGCATCAGAAAACTTCAGGAATTCAGCCTATATAAACACAAAATACTCTGCCTAGACGTTACAATAAGGAGGTCTAAAATATTTTGGTTGATTGTACTTTTATTTATTCCATAGCAGTCACGACATTATCACCCATGACTGCAGTCACCACTTTCTGAGTTTGAAAGCTACAACCAGGCAGTGCTGTATGAGCTGGGAATGTCTTCCTCCTTCTCCTCCTTT
Source organism: Caloenas nicobarica (assembly GCF_036013445.1). Lineage (NCBI taxonomy): Eukaryota > Metazoa > Chordata > Aves > Columbiformes > Columbidae > Caloenas > Caloenas nicobarica. The sequence goes on from NC_088245.1 coordinate 74,668,319, forward strand.
TCCTTTTCTTCCCTTCCCTTTCCTTCCATCCCTCCCCTGCTTGACCTGGCTCCTGCAGAGCAGCCACAGCACAAGTCATCTAACCTAGAAGCCTCCAAGGTGGAGAGGCATCACTGGATGCTGGAAGAGGCATTTATTCCTGATCACATTTTTCAGGGATATGATTTGTTACACTGGGGAACCTAAAGCAGAGGTTCATTTCTGCTACAGGTAACTCTCACCTGGTCCAAGAGATCAGTAGGAGAGTTGGACCATCTACCGCCCAACAAGGTTCAATCTCCACCACTACGTGGCAGCAAAGCTTCACTGGAAATACACGAAATTAAGATGCCTGCAGCCGGCCCTTTCCCACTACTCCTTACTGGGACAGGAAAGACCAGAGTTGGCTGTGAGCTCTCCCCATCTAAATTTGCCTCCACAAAATATTTTGGTAAAGACAGAAAGCCTGTCCCCAAAAACCTGAACTGGGGTTTGCAGCTCAAATTCCACTCTGTAGAAGAACATTGTTTTGCTAGAGAAAGACCTCAAATTGTACCACCTCAGAATACATGAACAGGCAAAACTACTGAGTTTAAACTCATCAAAACAGTTTCAAGACAAAAGCAACATTCTCAGTAATTCACAGCCTACAGAAATTAGGAAATATCTGTAGCAGAAAATAATTGTACATTAAATATTGTTTTTCCAGTTCTCAAGCCTTCACTAACCTCCCACACTAGCAGTTATCTCTTCCTCTAGCAGACAAACACCATCTTTCTGCCTACCTGGATTTATACCAGTCTCTTAACATCTACCTATTATCTGTAATGATGAATCCATTTCTTAAATTGTGCCCTGTGGGATACAGTTTTCTTTAACATGGGACTCATATCTTCTGTATAATCAACAGACAGGTACATTATAGCTCATGTATAACTTTCAGTGAAAGTTCATCCATTTAAGCATCTATGGCCAACAAATATACTTTAAAACCAGAATGGATGATTATACCTCTTTTGCCCAACACTTCTGCACAGAACACAGACGACCAAAGGTCAGTCACTCTTGAAATCAAGTCTGCTGATTCTGTTTCATGTACAAGATATTTTCACACCATTTTTTGAAAGACATCTAATCTTGACCAGAAGATTTCACTGTGTCACTAAATAAACTGTTCCAGTGGGTAAATACCTCATTGGTTGCAGCCTGTGATTTATTTCTAGTTTAGATTTCTTTAGAATGGTTTCCAAAAACCTTTTTTTTTTTTCATTATAGATTTATTAAAAAAAAAAAAAAATCACAGATCATGATCGAGGCACTTGGAAAGTATCTTTTGCATGAACTAAAGAGAGAAACTGAGGCACATATTCCAAGCTTTGCATAATTCTTGTACCTCTTCTCTCCATTGGTATTTTTCAGCACTCCTTTTGAAGCATAGGCACCAGAGCTATGTAACAAATTCTGCCAAAATTTCCTATATGGCTGATTACAGGTACAATGCAGTTGCCTCCTCCTTCTGGCTGTTACCGATTTCAGAAAAAGTGAAAAGCAAAAGCTCACGATATTCAGTTGTCCCCTCACTCCTTGCTACAGTCCCACAAGTAGAGTCCAAGCTCTCCAGGTCATTCAGAAACATACTTCCAGCACTGTTCAATTCCGACACCCAGACCCCAATCACGAGACTCATAGTTCCAACACTTGACTGCTTTTAACTACATACTCACTCCAGTGACATCCAGCTAAATAGTACCTTGTGGTCATTAAAGGGCTGGTTACTACTTCAGCAATTTGGGTTACTAAGACATTTCTTACCTAGAGCAACGTGGGGGTTTTTCTCCCCAGATCACTAGTGTGTCTAAGTTAACAGATTATACAAGGCACCACTGAACAGTATTATATACCCAGATTGCTACTAGTCTTGAATGCCTGACAGCTAAACAACATCTTATCCATATTCTATGTGCCTCCCTTCACACTCTGTGGGACTTCAAAGCACACTGCCAACACGCCTTAGTATACTATGAAATTAAACACAAAATTTCAGCCAAGTACTCCAGAGCTACAAAAGCCATAGTACATGTTTAGCCATGTCAGGCTATTTTTATTATCACGTCTTTTATGCCAAAACTTACAGAACTTTAAAAAAAATTAAGCTATAACCTCTAGTTTGTTTTACTTTTTCCTATACTCAGACTTGTAATACTAGCTTAAAACCATGAATATGACACATTCATTTTTGCTGCTTAGGCTGCCAATTTTTTTTAAAATTATGACTTATATTTTTAATAGAAACCCGTAATTTATGAGTAACTATAAATCATCTGGTTTTAAAATACAAAGAATCACACTCTCGATCAATCTCAAGCTAACGCTCCACAGTCACAAGATTCTGTTCTTACCATCCCTTCTATTACACTAATCCCATTTTAAGAATTCATGACAACTAAATCTGCTAGTTATCTCCAAGAGGTATTGGAGAGTTAGTAGATTGTTACATTAAAAAGGAAAAGCTTCAATTGCTGTTACCTAACTGTTAAAAATGCCTTAGCTTATCGTCTTTTCCCAGGTACAGAAAAAAATGCAAAATTCCATTAAGCTGAAACTCATGTATCAAATTACTATTAAAACCTACCACAGACATTGACATGTAAAGCACTAAAGCATAGGGGGATGGTAATTTTCTTCAAAAACTGATTAAATATCAGGCAGACTGTAGTAATTTTAAATTTCCTTGGACGTGTAAAGAAAAAAACTCCACCTACACACAGAAATATATTCATGTGCATTTATACACATACAAATAGAAATGAACTGCTTTTCTAAAACACTTTAAAATGGAAATTACATTAGTCTAATAAAACTTTCAAAAATTTGGCACCAGACTCAAAAGCCCAAGCTAGTTAATACCTGAGATGTGGTCAAGCTAATTATAATTTATCGGTCTAATGTAGATGACAAGATAAGCTGACTCACAATTTGGATAGAAGCTCTTTTTCTATTTATAAGCTCTGGAGATTAATCTATTTATATGGATTCAACAAGGAGCTGTATGACAGCTTAACTATCACCATTGTGCTTGAATATTTATTTTATCGATTCAAGCTCTCTGAATAACTTACGTAGCATAAAACCCACCCCCTGGTGCTTTTGGTAATTTCAAAAGTCACTTTATGACAAATAAACAAAACAATGAAGGTAAACAAAACTCCAGTTTCAGTCTCATAAACACCAGATGATGTCCGGTGTGCATCCAAAAATAAAAACAGTTAAATAAATGGGTGTTTTGAAAGATGCAACTGAATTATAACCCACTAAGGTTTTTCTCCCATGTTTTGCAAAATAGCTATTAGCCACAATTTCAGGAAATGGTTGCATCTACTTGAAGAAATCTCAGAACGCCAAGAGACAAGAACAAACCAACAAGGTCAATGGAATGGACTGCAAACATATTCTCAGCAAGAAAGGAAAGGTTAGATTTTGGAAACCAGTCTGGAAATAGAAAGAAAAAAGTCTAAACAAAGATCTGGGGAAGTGAGGAAAACTGATTTAAGGATAGCAAGTAGCTATATGGGACAACGCATTTGCCAGCTGAAGTTCCAGATTGTTTTAATAACAGTGACCAAAAATGGGACAACAGAAAAATGTCAGACTAAAGACATTATGCAAAGCATTGGCCATATGACATCTGAATATTCTTTGGAGGCATGCGAGGGACAATGTCAAAAAGACAGACTGCAACATGATAAGGCAGTTGTAGAAGGCATTCCATTTCCAACAATATTTTTGAACCACTCCTAGTGTTATTAAAGAAAAACCAAACCAAACAAACAAAAAACCCCCAAAAAACAGCAAAACAAGAAACAAAAAAAATCTTTGGGTGCCAAATTTCTAGTGCTCCATCTCAGCCCAGAGGGGAATTTTTCAAAAGAAAGTCTATAGAAAAATCGAGCAAGCTGTTTGAGCTATAAAGGCAGTGAAACATTGTATTTTCCTCTGATTTTTTTTTTGTGCTCCTGGTAACTGAAGATCCACCTTCTTTCAAGAATTCAAGCCTGTTATGGATTTAAATCCACCAAGAGGATTAGGGCAGAGGACAAATATGACAATATTTGGTGTAGAAATAGAGTTATTAACTTTAATTCCTTACTTTTACATGCATGAGTTGGTGCCTACAGAGATTACTTTTTTCAAGGGATTAGAAATATTATAATGTAACATTTGAAAGGGCCTTCTTACATTCTATACACCTCTTTTAAACTTTCTCCAGCTCTAACAGAGATCCTGTACATCACACATTTTTAATGATGGTAGTTCTCACTTACTGGAGCTAGGTAGAAGTGAGATACTGAAGAACAGACTTCATATTTACATCTCTGCAAATGTGCTTTAGTATTTTATAGATTCTCAAAAGAATTAACAGTGCCCTTCTGTCCATGAACTCTGAATTTCAGTATTTTAGTTATCCTGCAGAAGCACTAAATAAATTGCATCCTCAAATTATGCAACCAGCAACCTGAAATACACCATTATGAATTAAAAATTTTGTTAAATGTCCAAACACTAAATTTAATCTGCGGTCATTTCTGGAAGAAAAAAGGGACAGCACTTTAATTTGCCAGAGTATCTTTTCCTGTACTGCACAGTGCATTCCTCCTGTGGTCTCAGTCTTTTTCAGTTCAGGAGAACGTTGCATTTGACAAGATAAAATTTGTTCTTGGGGAATGGTGTGGATTACTGATATAGCTAGTAGATGTAGAACATCTCACGAGAAAACTTAATATTTTTGTCTTCATTCTAAAGTAAACATTTTCTTACAAAAATCATTTCAGAATTACAGTCTTTGGGTCAGAAGTGAAATCTACCCAATATCATGTTTAATCCCGACAAAGTAGGTGTTTTTATTGGTTCTTCACCTTTAGGTGAGTTCTGTTTCAAACAGTCTGCAACCTACAGAAAAGACAATGAGTTAAGACATGGAAGCTGTATTATCCCAGCTTTTCAGATATGAAGCAAATGTCAAGAGTGATTTAAAACTGGATTAGGTTACACGAATGCCTCCTGTACCCTTTTCAACAGGGACCATGCACCTAGTTCCTCCCTCTTCAGAGATTTACAATAATCCCACTTTGGAGACTTTACTCAGTATTGTATAGAAAAATCCTACTCAGAATGAAATCCAGACCTCATTGGTTCATTAACGCTTCTGTAAGAACAAGACCAGTTACTTCCAGTGCTGCTTTCAAGACTGTAAAGATGACCTGATACACAGTGACAGAAATAGGCGTTGGTGGGCAGATGACCTTCCCAAAAAAACCCAAAAGCAGTGTTTGAGAATAGCTGTGCTTTTCCCCTTTCACCATGAGAAATAACAGGAAAGTTGAAGCCTCTTGGGAATTGTTTAGGAAACTAGGCCACCACTGCAGCTGAAAAAAGTCTTATCATACAACACTGAGGGATCCCCTTGTGAGCCAAACAGACCCCTAGGCTCCATGAGTATCAAACAAAATACAGCTATAAAGAATTCACAGCAACTTGCAAGAACAGGATAGGATTTGGTCTGCTGAATAAGGTGAAAGAAATAAGCCCCTCTCAGAGACTTATTGCTCAATGAATAACCACTTGTACCTGTTCCAGTTTCTAGTCTGACCAGTTCATCTGAATATATAATTTTAAGACATAGAGAAGGAGCTAAGTTTTGCACATATGCCAGGAACCAAAAATCCTCCACTCTCTTCAGGCTTTTAGAGAAGAATTCTCAGCGCATAGGAGCTGAATTGGACCGGAGTATGGCGATACAGTGACTTCTTCTTGCTTGACCATTTTTTTCATCCTAGCTCCATCTATGGTAGTCGGCTGCCACTCAGTTGATATTTTGTGTTGTCTTTGGCACTATGAACCTAAAGCTTCAGGCCAACAAACTTCTGTTCTTTACCTGTGCTGCCAAGTCCCATTCTTCCACTGCTAGGTCACTAAAAACTCACTATCTTCCTTTTTCTTAAAGTCATTGTGACAATCAGTACTGGTTTACAGAAAATACAATTCTAATTGTGCTCTGTGTCTGAGGATAAGGGCTGCAGTGGCAGCAAACTCTGATAATGCAAAACTTGAGCCATCTACCAAAGAACGTACTTCCATTCAGCCCAGGTAAACTTCAGACTTAATTGTGTAGTAAGGCCAAGTGTCAATGGGATGAGGAAAAGGGTAATTTCTTCCAAGTGGGCAGAACTTGACTGGGCACGAGGAGATCATTACTTTTTTCATCAGTAGTCTAGGTTCTTTGCACTGACAAGATTTTATGTGTGCTTGTGAAAATGCAGAACCAAACAGCTCACCTCAAACTACTAAATGCATTGGCAGTGCCTGAAGTAGAGCTTTCCAAAGAAAGGCAACTATTACTGATGTAACATTATGCTGTATTTTCTTGCCAATGTACATGAGATAGCCACATTTACATAAAAATGCTCAACTGTCTGATGGTTTAGTTTGAAAAGTCAACTCACTGTCCTATTTTTGCTTTCTACTGGCTTCTGTTCAGCTGTGAGGCTTTTTTACAGTATGTGGCCTGTTTTAGGTTGTACTCTGGAACTTAGAAATGAAATGTCTGTCAGCTCGCCCCAAACTCTTTGTTGGCATCTCACAAAAAACAAACTGACGTTGTAGACCATAGCAACTTGATTTCTTCTAGCTTTAGTCAGAAGTATGAACCACAATTATACTTGCTGTTGCCATGAAATCAAAAGTATTTTCAATCTACCTCTCAGATGACTTTCAGACTGAATATAATCGAAGAAGCTTAGGGAAGGAGTATCTGAAAACTAACATCTTTTCTACATTTTCACCCATTATTCAAACTAAGGGGCTTATGTATGCATATCCACAGCAATCACAGGTTCTTCTTTCACAAATACTGAAAATTCTTACTCCTAACAGATAGCCTGCTGAGTTTTTACTCATGTGTATAAACATATATATGTGTATGTATGTACACACACACTCTACACTGCAGCGTATTTTTTCTTCAAGCATGACTGCACTTTTGGCTAACAGAAAAACATGCCTGATTAGGGGTTAATATAATATGTATACTTACATAAGGTCATTCCAATTAAATTCAGACATTCACAAAATCAATTTATCAAGAGATCTACTGTAAGAATCTCAAAAGGGTAAGACTGGCAAGCATCCTGAAAAAACAAGAATATTCCATCTTCAAAATTACATTTCCCTTCTGATTTTCAAGTTTTACTGGTTTAACTAACAGTTATTACAGTATAGTTATTTGGATAATGTTTTTTTCCTAAAATAGTAATAAATATTTTTAAGGAGAGACATTAAATTAAAAACAAATAAGCAAACAAGAACCAGAAAAAAAAGAAAAGGCATATTTTTGTGTGCTACTCATGAGCCTAAATGTCAGGATGGAGCAAAAAAGCAGACGACCTTGTTAAGGTAAACTGAAAAGTCTTCAATAATAAACAGGTCGGTTTATTTAAAATCCTTCATAAGCACCTTTTTTGTATGATTAGGGTCAATAGTCTTTTGATCAGAATGGGCTGGCCTCCCTCTTTATGTTTGCCTTTAGCAAGTGAAATCTATGAAAGGTCAGAAATGAAGCTGGAAGGAGCAGTAAGATCTTAGGATGAGGTAAAAGATAAAAACGAAAAGAAGGGTTCTTGTCTTGATGCTAGAGCTTGTCAGCCGAGGAACATGGTGGCTTAGAGAGCAAAATAGAAGATATTTTAATTTAGAACACCTTTTCAACTCAAATAACTTGAAAAGCGGGATCTGGAGCAAATTTTTTACTGATATTGCCCAGATGGGCATCTCCAACCCACTCTGCTATTCTGTGGCAGGTTTATTTGTTTTTAAACACAGGTTACACAGGTAAAGGCACAACACTTCCAGCTTTTCAGAAGCAGATCAATAAAGTGAACATTCAAAACAAAAAGAATTATCTTACGAAAGAACCTCTCCTTAATCTAAAGACAAACAAGTCCAATTGCATTTTTGAAACACCAGTTTTTCTTTTGGATACAGGTCAATTATGATTAGGATACAACCAATTCAAGATGGAAGGTTTAACGGGTATAGAAAAAGTTAATGTGACATTCAGCCTTCTCTGAAGTTTAACTCTTCAGACCCCAACGTCCATAATGAACCACATCTTCTCAGTCTCAGTCTATTTACCTCTTCCCCTGTGTTAAAAGCCTGGCAACTATCAGCTGAAAATCTGACATCTCTCAGCATTTCTCCACCGAATTTACCTGGAACCATGTAAAGTTGCACTAGCTGAAAATTTCAAATACCTGTTCAAATAACCTTTGCAAGGGGTACAGAAAATTTGTTCTTAACTGTCCATAATCATCTTCATATCTGTTACTAGTGAGGGTGGAGATTTTTTTGTTGCTTTTACTCATGAAATAACCTGAAGGAAAAAGAACCATTTGTTGGTACAAATGTAAAAGATACAAGTCTGCCTGAGATGTAACTAGACAGGATAACAGTTCTCCCAAACTGGGCACTGAAAGATGAATTGAAACCAAAAAAGCTAAAGCAATGGAAACATGTCACTTGAACTTCAGCTAGTGATCGCTGAAGCGACGAACCTCCTGATATTTCTATGCACATTACAGAACTGTTCAGGATCTCAAAGGATGCAATTTTAAGGTAATGACAGGTTTACAAAGGAATTTATTTTAGGATAAGAGCAGACCCATTTCCTCTTTCAGCAGTATGCTTCCATATGCCACAAATAAAAGGACTTATCAAAGGATTTCTCCTCTCAAAGGTAATAAAGAGCTCTTTTAACATCTAACATGGCAGTCCAGCTTCTCCTGATGAAATCACATACTTTAGGGAAATTATTTCTATTTCCATCCAGAAAAAAAAAAATCCTATCACTTTTACCACAAAAGTTACATTTTTTCCTTAGAAAATTTTGTATGTGTAATTTGGAGGTAGAACTTTATTACTAAAATGTAGAAAATCAGTATATCAACTCTGTCTTCAGTAGAAAACATAACAACATCTCAACTGTAGAGCCTGGGTGTCTCCAAAGCAGACAAAGCTCCAACGAAAATGTGCATCTACTAATAGTTTACTAGGAAATCTAAGAAGTTCTTATATAAAAGAAATCTGGAAGAAACTTTTTCCAGTCAGCTTTATCCGAGAAGAAAATGTAGTAACACAGCCTGAAACCACAAAAACAGGCATTAGAAACAGGAACACAGAGAAGTTTCCGGACATGACTCCCCAAAGGAACCCTGGTGGAAGAGCTACACTGAGTTTTCCCTCGCAGCTTTCTACACCACCTTGGCAAACTGCAGCACCACTGAGCGATCATATTTGAATTTCAGCAACTCGCTCAACGCTCAGCTCAAGAGCTGCCTAAATGCTTCCCTTCAATTAGTTTTCCTTGAAATGAGAAAAGACATGAAATATATGCACTTTGGATCACAAAGTCACAATGCAGGCAATTTGGGGATGTTTCAGTTTTAAGCAAGTAGGCTTTGAAATCTCTGCCCTACAAGCATCACAAAATGGATTCATGGCAAACAGGACTGGGTGCACAGAGAGAAAGAGTGGAATCTCTTCAGAGGAATATTATGCAATGGTGTCAGGCACCTACATGCTCCTAAGGACCTGATTTGTGTTGTCTAGAAGTAGCACAATACGCTACAAAGCAGGCGAAAGTAGAGACAGATACAACCTGCGCAAACTCCTCTTCTGCTTCCCTGCATAAGACATGCTGAGAACACAGCAGATGAGGAAGGTTAGAGGCAGGAGAGAAGCAGGGGAGCATTAACTTCATGTAGCACAAGAGCACACGAAATAGCTCTAGCTCAGAATGATAAACACAGTAGCAGCCAGAAGCTGTGCTCCAAAAGCTGAGGCAGCAAACTGCGTCCCAGCAGGCTAGTCCCTGCTTTGCCCAAGCGCTACTGACTTTTTCATTTACCTGAATGCTGTATGCTATGGATCAGTGCAAAAGCTCATATTAGGAGGTGTCATTATGTCTAGTAAGCCTTTAAAAACCAAATAAGCAAAGTTTTATCTTCTGGTAAGAAGTTTATAGTACAACCATAAAATGTCAGCCTGTAATAAAAAGGTGTCAGAAGTTCCACATTGCCCAAAAATGCAGTAAAGGCTCCCATGGTATTTTATTTTCATTTCATTCAAAATCGTAAATTACAACTCTACCCTTTGAAGGCTTCAAAGTTTATCCTCTTTTACTAACAGTTAAAATGCAGTATTAATCCTAGAAAGACATTCTAAAAGTCGCTGCACAGCTGTGCTTTCCAGCAAAGGAAGACTAACTCGGGATCAAAACTCCTTCCTAGGTTTTCTCAGGCTGCTCTTCTGGTTAGGGAAAGGTAACTTTCCTTGCCCTTGCCATCACATCCAGCAGTGCCCCTTACCAGAGTCAGACTGTGGAAATCCAACTCTGCTACTCGGTGCACTGTCAAGAGAAACACTGTCATGTGTCCAACTACAGGAATGGTGAGGAATGAAAAAACCTTGCATACAAAGAAACAGTGAATAACTCAGAGGATGCTTAACACCCACTGGTCCTCCACCCAGCGTGTTAACATCTTGCTATCATCTGTCCCTACATTATTTCATCCTTTTAAGATAAACTTATATGCAGATGATGTTCTACAGCACATAATTATGAGAATACTTAACATTTTCACAACTTTTTGTTTGTTTGTTTTTATGATAATTGCTAAAAAGTGATCTTTTTCTGATAAATTAGTTCAAAAAACCTATTTCATGTAAGAAAGCTGACATTACTCTAGACAGGAAAGGCATTTGACTTTCAGATGCACTTATCAGAAACCTACAAAGAGCTAATGATTAGATGACAGAAAATAATAGCTCACTCACTGAACACATCAGCAGGATTACTACGGAGTTCATGAAGAGATGGGTAAGTCTGCTCAGCAACTGTTTATCTTCAATATAAAGTGATTTCCCTCTAGCAGCAATTTATCTTGGAAAGTCTCTGCTCTTAAACCCCAGAAAAAAGAAAAATATGAAGCACGATGCCATTTTTATTAAAATCTCCTCAACGTTTCAGTAATTTGCATCGTTAATTCTCTCAATTACACATTTTCATTACAGCTTGCTAGCCTTGCCTCTGTGCTGAGAATAACTTCTCCAGTCAGATTTAATAAGCATACAGAATTGATGGGGTACTTATTTCAGTCCACTGAGTAGATTTCAGTTGAAGCAAAAGCTCCAAGATCTGATGCAATAACCAAACATAGTCCTAATTCAGATTGCTATTACAATTACCTCTCTGAAATGACACTTGTAAACGAGTAATATTTATTACTTTAGGGAACATACTATAAGCACAGTTTGGCTTAGAATCCAGTTCATGAAAGCGTGTTTATAATTTTGATGACTTCTGCACCAAGCATTTAAATACAACCTAGAAACCCAGGAGGCCAGTTAGACTTCGGTACCAACTGAAAGCAATGCTGGCATAAATATATTAAACCCTCACACCTCTTCTTATGAGTCATATTCAATAATCAGAATTCTTTTGTAAAGGATACAAGGATTGTTGTCATCAATGCTGCAGTTGTCCAGGATCAAGGGGATGCCATCTAACTCATAAACCTAAATAAAAACAAATCTTTAATTTAACAGATGTCTCAACAATACTCATGATGTTTCATGCAAGAAATACGTAAAAACATAACGGGGATGTCTGTTTCATAAAAAATATTAAGCACATTAACATAAGTTACAGAGTAAATCTGCTATTATCAGCAATAAGTATCACAAAACAGTAATACAAGCAGATATTAATTTCACATTCTTCCTTCATTTAGCAAATTAGCAAATCAGCAAAGATGAGACCTGCCTATTTTTATTTTCTACACATATACACATGACTTCACAAATTACACTAATACATTTGTTTGTGTGGATGAGTTAATAACATATAACCCTAATAGACTCATATGAACACACCCGCACTCCCAGGAACTCAGTATAAGCTGACGTTAACAATAATATGAAGCATAATTATCTTAAGAAAAGTATATTCCATAAGAAATTTATCTAGACTTCTCAGGTACACTGTAACACCATACATCATCATGCCTATTTATAACTTTAGAAAGTGTTACTTATTTAAATGAAAACCTGTTCTGAATTATCTGCGAATTTCAACCTTGGAAATACCTTCTTAAGACATGCAAGCATGGTGGGTTTTTTGATTTTGTTTTGTTTGATTGTTTGTTTGGGGTTTTTGTTTTGTTTTGTGGGGGTTTTTTTGTTTTTGTTTTAATTACAGAAGTAGTTTTAAAATTACTTGAGAGCATAAGGATTAATTATTTATATTCTTATACCAGTATATTATTTATACTATTTAAGCCATTTGGACATGGTCCTGGGCAACATGATCTGCATTTAAGCAGGGGGGTTGGACAAGAGGTTCCTCTAAAAGTCTCTTCCAATGTCAACCATTCTGTGATTCTCTAATAGCCAAACTGTACTTGTCCAAATTTTAAATTCTTTAATTCCTTAAAATTTTATTTCAACCCAAAAGCTAGCAGGCAAAGGAATTTAGACAGAATGTCAATTTAGATTGCAGTTTGATGATGACATTCTCTCTTCCATCTTTTTTGCTCAAAATAAGATGTGTTTTTATGTACCATGTAAAACAGCAGCGCACAATGTTTATACTGCAGGACGGATCAGCTTTCTGAAATGCACGTCCTATGGTAAGAGAGGAAAGTTGAGTAGGAGGAGATTTAGAGGTGAAATCCAAAACAGACTATCCATCAGTAAAACTAAATTCAGAGACAAATCTTAGCACATCCCTCTTACAAGATCCTTTTCAGATGATCTTATTGCAGTCTCAAACAACAACATGAGAAATTAACAGTAACAGAGATGGATACACAAACAGGCAAGGCTTACCTGTAAGAAAAGCAAAGAGCATTGTTAGCTCTTAAGACCTAACTAGCACATCTGTGCTCATCTGTGCTAACATGCATAACTATATCTACATTAAATATAGTTAATAACACAGGTTTTAAAATATCCATTCTTTCCACTAAATTTTTGTTTTGTCCAAAGGTCATGCATCATGCATGATGTTATACTTCAAAGCTTGAACAAACAGTGACCCTTCAGTAATACAGTACTTGCAGGTGCTTGGGAAATATTAGTTCTTTGATTTTCATGCCGTAGCCTACAATGTTACCTTTTATTTTCCATCAGTGAAATGCTGAACAGTACGAATTAATCTAGATTAAGTGCTGTCAACTGAAATAAACCATGCAATCTGTTCCAGTTAGATTCAAATGAGATGTTCAGTCAACATAGTGAGTATTTGGGGAAAATTCTAATTATAATCCACACACACTTCAAAACATTACTGCAGATGCTTCAAAACATTACTGCAGAAATATAATGAGATTCCTTCAAAGTAAAGTGGGAACAGAAGCAGCAAACCAAAGCCTTAGTGATACTCTAACATAAAAACCCCTTCCTAACTACCACTGCCTTACGCACCCACTGAGAGTCTCTTGAACAGTGTACGATTAAACCACACATAGAATTTGATCAAGTTAGGTATAACTTTTGTCAGCATGACACCAATGTTACTATGTCACTTACTAGACAGTAAAATGAAACAAGGGAGAGAAAACTTACAATACAACACCCGAGACAAATCTATACACTTCTCTGAGTGACTTGTGAAATGAAGAGCTTTGATTCCTGAGCAACCACTGCTAGAGCAGTTCCAGTCCATGCCAGCTATTCATCAACCAGCAGCGATCTGCTAAAGGAGAATTTTATGGTAACCTAAAATTCGTGCCAGTTCAGTAATTGCTCTGCATGTAGCAGAGACTTTTCTGCAATAAGAATGCCACAGACAGTCCAAGGAAGGAATCGCTATCTCCCACCAGGCTGTCCTACTTGTATGGCAAGAGTCTCTCAAATCTCACTCTTACACCAACAGATTTTGTAAATGTCAGGAAACCATCCTCCTAGGTCTCAACCTTTTACACAGATTCATTGGATCTATGCTGCCCAATACAAAGAGGTTAGTGAATTTTTTCAAATAATTGTTGGCCTCAGAGTTTTTCCTTTGAAGTGAAATGTCTGTGAAATGAAGAGTAGAGCAGTAGACCTTTTGCAGGGATCTTCTTCAGGGCTTGGGAAAGGAGTCAGTATTGCACAAGTCCCAAATATCATTTTAAATAAGGTGCAAAAATCTCCTGGGAAGAAAACATGTAGTGGATGGTGTGAAACTGGCTGTATTCCATTCAGATTTTGGAAGAAATTATAGACAGAAACTAAGGACTAGGACAGTTCTGATGTCCATCTTGTAAACATGATTGCTCATATTGGCCTGTGTTACAAAAGATCACTAAACCTGTTCTCCATTTACATTATTGACAAATAGCTGACCAATAACACGGAACTGCACCAAATTGTAAAGAAACCCTACAAGGTTATTTTATGAAGAATAACCATAAGGCTTTATTCTGAACTACACTGAAACAATAAAAGAAGCTGCAGCCTATGTGTAGGCTGAAATCTCAATCACATTTCTGTTAATTACAAAGGTTACTTAAGTTTAAAATTTAAAACATACAGCTCTGTGCTAGAGATCTCTAGTGCTTCAGTCCAGTTAGTACCAAAACTTTTGCCCTCATGTTATTGTGTCGGTTTCTGAAGTTGTTTTCTAAAAAGCAGAAAAAATAGAACATCCATCATTCAAAGGTGTCTGTCTCTGCCAGTTAAGAAAGACATCTTTCACAACACAGCTTTATATTGCTGTCTCACTTGATTTCTGTATTGCCTTTGAAACATAATGAAGATGGGTATCACGCCAGTGAGAAATGTAAATGTGTTACACCTAAAAGAAAATGCCTTCCCTCATGACAAAGTGACTGCTAGGTTTTTTTCCCTCTTTGTATCACGAATTTAACAATCCATTTCAATTACTTAAACCAGACACTGAACAGAAGCCCATGCAGGCAGAGATGCTATATAAATATTAAACAAGAGCTTATGGAAGCGACCAACCCAGACCACATACACCCACTGGTCACGCAGCCAAGGAACAACAGAGTTTTATTCGGATAGTTTGGGACATGTCAGTCTTAAGGAAAAAGTTATGCTTTTTGTCTTGATAACCAATGAGTTTATTCAGCCCAAAACTAAAGTTTTAATGTCGTCTTACAGAATTCGTATTTATTAACCAATATATAAATAAGGTTACTAGCAAAATGAAGGATATCTGCCTGAACAGAACTACCTCTGGTAAGTTCCCAGTATTTTTAAATGAAATTCACAGAAGTAATTGTCATTATCATCCACAGCAAAGCCCAGAGAAAATATAAATTAACTGTAGACTGTTTCTTGAATCTTTCACTCTAGCAGCAATGGAGCCAAGCTCAGAGGTAAGAATGCAAATTCTCCAAGCATGACAGTGCTTGTTGCTGAACAAGAAATGTGCATACATCTAATAAAATGCAACCACAATCTCCAGGTCCAGCAACTATACAGACAGAAACAGAAAACCTCCAGCAAAAATAATCTCTTGAAAGAATCGTTAACACTTCAGGTGTTAAAAACACTACTTAGTCAACTATAAAAATAATATTATGCAAAAGGTACATTTCTGTCCTTAGATAACAACAGCTTGAACATAAATTGTTCTTCCTCTAGAATGCAACTGATCCTGAGTCTTCAATTGATGCAGAAGGCAGAATGAGAAATGTGTTTGTTTCAGTCACAGAAATACTTCTATTTCTTCGAAGTTTCATTTGGTGTAACTAAAGATAAGCAAAAGGAAATGTGTTCTCACAAACAGAAGTGGATTGCTAACAGTTTGAGTAATCCATGCTAATGTTTGCTCTTCTTTTTACATGTTACTGACAAGCACAAATAGAAAGACAAATTTAAAAAGTGTTCGGTGTGGCGGAAACAAACTCTAGAAACAAGTCCAAAACTGGCAACAAGCAGGAACCATTTCTATAGAAAAGCTCCAGATACGACATTCTTTACAAATCACCAGTTTCCTATCAGATAAAAAGTCTGTCTCTAGCAACATTTACCTCCAGAGCATTACATTTCTATTCACATTACAGAGCTTAAAAGAAAAAAAGGCTTCTGGGAGCAACAAAACTGGCAAACTTCACATTTTTATGGACTTGGCTGCTTCAATGCACTCTTTGCAATGCCCCTAGTTCTGTCACACAGATAGAAGTGTCAAAAACCACGCAAGCAGCACATGGTCCATAGGTACCAGTCTGCTATCGACTGCCAAACGACAGCCTTAGTTTGCAGCGGATCAGGGATTCATCTGCCACTACCCAGATTCCCCTCTCAGGAGCACTACCTCAGGTTTCTCGTCTACCTGTTTGCAGATTCTCATGAGGCAAAAAGAGTTTAACAATATTTCTGATACCCATATTTCTCTGACAAATTTCATTTAAACTGGCTAATGGATGTAAAAGCTGGAGGAGGTAAAGTAAAAGAGATGGGGAAGAATAACACATCTGGGATGGCACGACCACAGGCAGCCTAAAGAACATATTCAGGTCACAGTAAACAAACTTATCGACTTATCGACTATATTTTCTGGTTTTTTCTTAGTACTCTAGATTACTGAAATTATCTTTCAACATACTTCTGAAGAGAAAAATCATGAAATTATTAACATCCATCTTACATGAAACAATACCATCCTTTACTGTATCAACAGGAGCAGAGCCAGCAGAACAAATGAAGCAATTCTCCTTGGTACTCATTAGATTGCGACCCACTCAAGGGGCTGAAGCTCTGACATGCAAAGAGGCTGAGGGAACTGGAGTTTTTTAGTCTGGAGTGAAGAAGGTTTCAGGAGAACCCGATGGCAGCCTTCCCACACCTACAAGGAGGTTACTAAGAGGACAGAGCCACTCTCCTGACTCGGGTTAAAAGCAGTTTAAATAGAGGAAAATACAGTCATAACAATGAAACTGAGAAGGTTCTGACTGGCTAGAAGGAAAAGTTTTTTACTGTGAGGATATGGAGTGGTTTGTCCACAGACACTGTGCGCATCTTTGAAGTCTTCAAGATTTGTTCAGCTTTGAGCAGGAGGTTGGACTACAGACCTCCTGAAATCTCTTCCAGTCTGAATAACTGTGCAAGTCCAAGACTTTTCCATCTCACTCCAACAAAAAGGAAAGAGCTATGACAAGGGAAATAAGCACAAGTCCATCCTTTTCCTCACATTAGCTCAAGATCAAATTCTTTCTACCCTAATACAAACTTTTCTTGGTTCTAAAGCTGGGAGAAGTTGTCAGAAACTATTTATCAGAGTATGTAACAAACAGAAACAGTTCTAGAAAAAGTCTTATGATTCTTGCCCATTGGTAGAATAATGCTGCATATTCACTGACTTCACACAACAGAGAAATCTTAAAATAATTTGTATTTCAGATGCCAGACTGTTCATATAAATTTATTCCTATAAACTCATGTTACTTGTATTAATGTCTGACAGTAAATAAAAAGGATTCCTCAACAAACTAAGATTACTATGTTTTCTACAGTAAAAAGTTAGGAATTTTGTGCAATCCAACATACTGAAGAAATATCTGGGCTGGCCAGGAAAAAAATAAAGAAAGGAATAAAAGTGAGGTCTAGAAATCACAAATCATTTTAAAAAAGACAGTGAGAGCATAAGCAACATTGTTAGCCTATGGCAGAAGCTTGCTATGAACCTAGTAACCTTTAATCAGAACACACTTTTTTCCTACATCGAGAAGGATGAGGAGCAATAAGCCTAATGAACAGAACATTCACATTACACATTTAGAAAGTATTTTTAAGAGCAACGGTTAGTCAAGCACTGCAATACCCCAAAGCACTTGTCTCAAAGATTCCTGGAGCAGTCTCCAATGTTGCAAGTCTCCACAAGTGACCTGACAAATCTTAACCATGAATACTCTAACCAGTCCTGCTCTGGACAGGTGAATGGTTATGACCCTTTGAGTCCCTTCTGTCTCTAAGTCTGCATGACTTTTCTCTGACAGAAAATCACATTAGAATAAATCATACCAAAGAAAAGTGATCCAATGAAATACACATTGGGGATTTGTTGCCAGTCTTTTGCCATCATTAAAGATGTGTTTAAGTCTTATTCCTTCTGAATGTACCACATGAAGGCTACATAATGCCCTGCTGCCAAACTGACCAACAGGAGTCACTTTTCCTCCAAGACCTGCTCAAAAAGACAGGCAATTAGTAATTAGACATCTGGGCAGAGTCCAGTATTCAATTTGAGGAACAGAGCAACTTAATAAGAGTAGGAATGTGTCAACTGGTTAGGTTCACAAACTGGCTCCTCGGCAGCTATGAGGGTACTGAAAAATACGATTTGATTTTGTTCATTTCTGAGTCTTGGTTTTGGGTTTATTTGTTTTTCCAAGCAGCAGAACTGACAGGAGATACACAGGAGATTCTACTTCAAAGGACAAAAGAACACTTTAATCCATCAGTGCTAGTGGATTCCTAGGTCTACTGCAGACTACAGGCACTTTGGCTTAGAATAGAGGCATCTGTGGCTTGTGGCAATCAAGTCTATTATTGGAGTTCACCACATCCTGCAGATCTACTGAAATACTTGTGGACAGAGGCTCCTTTCTCCAGGACATCACAGCAGACTTGCTTAGCTAGTTTGAGAGCTCCTTACACCAGCGTCAATGACTTTGAGAGCTAAGTGAGATCTTTATGTCCATTTCAGTCAAGGCAGTGTCCCCAGAATACTCCTCCACCTACTACACCATTTAGGCTAAGCATGTATTTAACATTTTAATGTTTGAAATTCAGAAATCACGGTAAGAAAACTTGTTGCTCCTGCTACATTAATTTCAAATATACTCTCCCCTTTTGAGCCTTAATTCCCAGAGAGACATGAGGTTTATTTCAGCTCTCCCAAAAGAGGTGACCCTTGCCTCTTTCTGGAAGACAAAAACAACCCAAAAAACCCCAAACAAACCAAATTAAAAAAAAATAAAATCTTAGGCTCTAATAGTGGGATTCCTTTGTGATGTCCTAAAACTCTCTGAAGAGAATTGGTTTAGGAGATGACGGTTTTGGCCTTACTGAGGGGGAAGGGAAGAGGACACAAAGGTACCAAGCACACAGCCAGGGCTGAGCCAAAACAAGCAGAAGCAAGAGTGTCCAGCTACTAGGAGAGGATAACAAGTCATCTCAGTTGCTGAATAACTTTTTCCACTAGTCTTTCCAAGAGCAAAACACAGGAGTTTCCAGCCATTGAGATGATAATATAAACACTTGAGAATTCAAAATAGGTTCCCGCAAGAGACAGTAATACAATTGGTTCATTTTGGTTTTTAAACAATTCAGCTTTCATCATTCACTTATTTACGGTTCCTGAAACAGAAGCCACTTTTCAGTAACAAACAGATGCTGCTACGAGGAGCAGGCTCTTAGCTGTTTTTAGGTTTAAATCTGCTATTTAACATGGATAAAGCAAGGTCCAAGACAAGATGGATTTTGCTTGAAACACACAATATTTGCTAGCGTGGTCTTTGCCTACTCTGGTAGCAGCTGTAAGAGAAAACAACAGTGCAAAGAATCATCCAGTATAAAACCCTCTGCTTTACATCAGTTGAACTTGTACAGATTTGCATCAACAACAGAGTATATGTTCCTCTGCTTTTAGTCACTCCCTATCTTCAGTCCACTAAAACCAGTAATCAGATGGCCTTAAGTTTGCTGATTTCAAATCATTGCTATAAAAGAGGTTCTTTTTTTTTTCTTTCATCAGAACAACAACAATAAAAAGTTAAAAGAAATTATATATAAGAATTAGCTATGTGACTAGAACCAGGCTGAGGACACAACTTATAAAACATCATCGAAATTTCAAAATTTTATTTTTTTCTAAAGAAGAGTGTAAAACAGAGACTTCAAACTACTCCAAAGTTCTGAAAAAACATAGAAATAAAGGTTGGGTAAGTCACATGATTCATCTCAGCTGTTATAATCACCATCGCAATAGGAAGTTCCAAGTAATTCTGGCAAGTTGCCACTGTTTTTGTGGCTACGGTATTTTTCTCTTCCATGTCAAGCTCAACAAAGCATTTTAAGCATCTCTCAATTAAAATGGGGGACTTTGCTCTGTTGGTTGTGTGTACTGTGTTTTTTTGCAGGCGAGGGTGGTGGTTGTTTTTGTTTTTTCTTATCAGCTTCAAATGTTATGTTGGAAGAGCTTTTCTTCTGGAACAAAATTCCAGGCATTCCATAAAATATCCCAACTTTGAAATACATTGACATTGACAGAAAAATAGATTACCACAGAATGTTTCTATTGAAGATTTCATCATTACTGTTCAACACATGATCATACACTCTTCTAGCCAAAAATCAGCACAACAGTCTTGTGACTCTGCTAACCTCTTCACTTTACTACTCATGTCAGCTTGGGTACTTCGTTTCTCCTCCAACAGCCTACACACCTGCTTTGCTTCTACCTTCTCTTAACATTCCAAATGCTCCTTGAAACCCAGTTCAGCTGAAATATTCCCCAAAACTGCCAGCTGTTTACAACTTTGAGTGAGCAGGAATGGAAAAGGAGAAAAAGTAATTAAAATTCATACCCTGTTTTGATGAATCCACAACCTCACTCAGGCCACATGTGTCATCACTCTCCCACGTTACTACTGTGTTCCAAAATTGCTTCTATTCCCAACATCAAGGATTACAACTCTTCCTTGGAAACTTCTGATTCAGCAAGCAAAATAAATGCCAATCAGATGTTCTGTGCTCTAATGATGACTTTTGTTGTGTCAAGCACTACTTATTATAGCATTCTCCTTTTAATCCGCTTTGAAACAAAGGTTTTAAAAAAATTCAATGTCAGACATATAAATTCATCTGTGGCGAAGACAGAGAGACACAATACTCCAATGATGAAAATGATGCGTGAGAAAAATCTAGGATGATTTCAAAACCTACAATGATTTGTGCTGGTGATCGCTGCATTTCACAGTAAAATTCTGCAGCTAAATACAACAGCATGCCAGACTGAAATGCAGCACTTGGAGTGCACTGACAGACTTGAGACTAAAAGCAAAGTACCACAACCACCCAAGTGGTGGCAGCTTCCCAGTGACACACCCCAGAGTTTCCTATCGCAATTATGAAGTGACTTTAACAGTGATAAATGTTTTTAAGGAACTGAGTATACTTTTGTCACCTCAGACTTCACAGCCAAGGAGAGTGGGGTGGAAATAAAAAAAAAAAAAGGAGAAAGCTGAGCAAGCTAGCAGGCTTGAAGATTGAAAACAGCACATAGACATCATTAACAGCATTCACTATTCTCCGTTTCCACATTTCCTTGTATGCAGAGCTTCCAAGATTTTAGTGATGGGTCAAAGAACAAACCATTAATTTTCTAGTACGTGTGTAAAGGATGTGCACCCCATTACACATTAAGTATAAAGCTATCCTTGATGATAATTACATTTTTCACCAGATTAAAGCATAGTAAAATAAAGCAAGCGTTTCCGCAAAGGACTGTAAAATGCCTTTCTAGAACTATACATAAACTGTAGTAAATGGCAGACGGCGGGACCTGACTGACTGCTAAAGCCTGAAGACAGTTTAATGGTGTTTGCTGCTTGTGTTTTAAAACAGACCAGTCAGGGAAGCCTTCAGAAGTCTGCAGCCAGCCATACAACTCCATCGCTTAATACCACAGCAAATAATACTTCTCACCTAGCAATGCCATTTTCACGCTCCATTTTATACAAAACATTACATTTTCCAAGAAACATATCAGTAACAGAACTATGGTCCCTTTGAAAGAAAAAAAAAAAGCAAATCTTGCAATCACAATAATTACTTTGTTTCAGGACTAATAGATGCGCTCTCAGTTTAATGCAAAGCGATATGTACAGCCTACCAGGAATGGTTTCAAAGGAGGTTAATGCAGGTGCAAACCAAGACTCAAGTTGGGAGGCAAAAAGACTTAGATGTACAGCGTTCTGCTGAGACCAGTTCATACCTTCTTCCCAATAACATTTTCCTTTATGATACCTTCAAATCACAGAGTATTCTTAATCCAAAATAGAACAGGTGGCACATCATTTCAAATACAAAGCAAAGCAACTACGCTTTCTTTTATTTTTCAAAAGTAATCTGTTGGCTTCTGTTTTATTTTATAATGTTATATATATATATATATATATATAAATATATATATATAAAATATGTACTGTAAAAAATACCAATCCTGGTATTCCAGTTCCTCCCCGTAAAGCCCTTTCATTTCTTCCTCCAAGTCATTTTATAGCCAAATTCAGCACAATATTTATTTAATGTTCAGTACACAAATAAATCCTGATAACTTTCACTGGAACATTCAGGAAAGGTAGGAGAAGGTTAAGTGTTCAGATAAACTGCATAACAAGGACTAGGTCCTCTTAAACATGATCAAACACCAAGCTCCTTTCAGTCCTCTCTCACAAGCTCTGTATACTCAGCTGTCAGTTTCTGCCCACATTACCTAGAACAGCAGCGATAAAAACCTACTACATTTGCTTCTTATATAGCAATAACAGACCGACAAGTGCTCGGCTTCACATATTTAAGCTTCTTATGCCTCTCTTTGGAATTGTGCTTTTGTAGAGAGCATCTACTGCAAAGTAAACTAGATTGTTTGTAAGCAGGATTAAAAAAAAAGTTACCGTAAATTAAATGATTTAAAAGAACAAAGTAATTTTTGGTTCAGTTTAGCATTCTTTGCAAGTCAGATTAAATTTATTTATTAATGACTGAAATAATGCCACAAACTACTTCAGCAACATTTTTACTGAGACAACAATAGCCACACATTTTATGAATAAATAAAACCTCATGGTTCGGAATTTTGCCAGAAGAAGATACTCTTCTGAAAGCAGAGTATCCCAGACAGACTGACTGATTTTTCACATGCTGAAACCAAACATTAAAAGAAAATAGAAGACTTTCATTGATGCATTTAAGACATTTCATAGTATTAATGCAAGGGAAGCTGTGGCTTCTCCAGAAAAAGTATTCAAATGCATCAAGAGAAGCTTTATTCAAGTTAACAATCAGTAACATGATGTATCCATTCTTACTTTATGGCACTCTGTGAAAAACAATGACTATTTCAATAAATGTTATTTTATAAATTTGACTGTTTTAAAATTGAATTTGATTTGATTTCTCATCAGCTGTGTTTTATATAAACCAGTTGTTTAATGAGAAGCAGGGATGTACTAATGAAGGTGTTTTGAATTGCCAAACTATTATGGAGCGGCTAGCAGCATTGCATGCTAATATGAAACATGGAAAATATCAATGTATGGGAAGATGACAAACCAGACTTTTCTGTCTTTTAAAGAGAAAAATATCAGCCTAAGATTCGTACACCAGCATAGTTGCATTAAAGTGTTATTCTTTATCAGCTTAACTAAATAAGTGGAGGAAATCCCTGTGCACACATACTATTCAAGCATGTTCCTCACATTTCTGAACAAAAAGGGTTTTACTTTGGTTTGGGGTCTTTTTTACAGCTTTTACACAAACAGAACCAAATCCTCAGCAATTCCAGGATTTTGCTAGTAACGGTATTTCATTTTTAACCGAAAATGAAATCTGAATGCTGATCCTTTAATGACCGTTTGTCGTCCTTCATACTTGCAACCCCTTTTGCTAATGTAACTGCAGTTAAAAATAACTGCTAGAGGGTTTTCCCCACTAACAATCACTACAAAGTGTGATTCTGGTGGCATTAAGTTTTTCTAACTTTTCCATTCTCGTTTTGCGAAGTCCCAAGCTGCCAGCGGCATACCACAACAGGATTCAGAAAGCAAGCCAAATTATACTCTAGGTTACACTAGTGTAATAGTTCAGTAGTTGGCCCCTTCCAGCAGTTATCTACAAACATCCCAATACATAACAGCAGAATAAATACTTGCACCTTACGTTACATCCCCATACCAGCTGACGAAATCAGTTATCAAATGACACAGTCCACTGCCTTCATAAACTAGCTCAACTGCATTCTGAAATGCCACTGCCAACTCCGAATACCTCTCCCCCAAGACCACCCTTTGACAAACAGATAAATGTAATACTTAACAAACCTTTCCTGCAGGTTGAGAGCTGCCTGTGTTTTGAAAACTACAGGGTGTTCCAAAGAGGTGGACTCAATTTCAAAGCAGTATCGTTCACGATGTCTTCCAAATGACTGAGGCGAGGGGCTGTCTGTGCACTGGGAGAAGCATCTAGCGGTAATCATTTGAAACTCTATGCGCTGCCCTTTCAAGTGGTAAGAGTTTCATTCATGGACAGTTTGTGGTTGCAGAAATACAGTGATTTCAAATTGGGCCCATCTTTTTGAAACATCCTGAGTTTTCAAGGAAAACAAGCTACTGAAAAGGTTAGGGACTAGAGAATATCATGAAGTTAATGCAAGGCAGTGCACAGCAGCTTCAAAACCATGTGCTGCAGCTCAACAGATCTGCAAATGAACTAGGACTGAGTTCTCAAAGGTTTAGCTACACAGAACATCTTGAGGTGAGGGTCTCTGTGGCCCAAGCCAATGGGACCCAAGTTCTAATGCCTCTTATTGTGACCAAAGAATCGCTAGTAGAGGTGCAGAACATAGGATGGAAAGAAGGAAAAGAATCATCAACCTCATCTTAGGTGAACAATACACTAGTGAAGTCTGAAGGCTGCAAGAAACTTGGCTCATTCCAACTCATTTCAGCAGAGCTTCTAATTGCATTAGTAGGAGATGCTGAGCTGGGACGCTGGGCTTGCAGCTGCCTTTTCTTGCTGCACTCTTTGGATGGTTCCTGAGGGGCTGTGGGCTCATGACAACTAGCACTCCTCTGGAAAACATTCAGGAATGGCTGGGTACATAGCGTAGGCTACAGGCTCTTCCCAAGGAGAGCTATGGGAAAGGCAGTTCTGCGATTTGATTTTGGCGGAGGAAGATGAAGGTGGAGGAAGAGAAGCCCATAAAGGAGAATTCTATCACATAGACGTGAGCCATGCCAAACTCTGCCACTTGCCCTCAAGGCTAGAAATGGTCACTAACACATTTTACTTGCTGTACCCACTAGGGACTGGCCCAGTCCTCATGTGACATCGACTGTTTCTGTGCTGACAATCCAGACTTACAGAAAGTTAAGCAATTATTCTCTACATTTACCTGAAATTCTAAGAATACGCATTTTCCTTTAATGATTCACCAAGCATAACCTTTGCACAGGATCAGATTCTCTTATGAAGATAAATTAAGCCACCTCGTTGAGATTAAGATCAACTTTACATTTAGAAAACACAAGAATCCTGATGTTGTGATTTATATGTCTATAAAAGCCATATATTTAGTATGCACGATATACAATAACTCAGGTATGCATGCTCTAGCACTAAATTTCATGCTGAAAGCTTGCTAATGCCTCAGGCTATTGAGCGAGATGATACATGAAGCTGTACATAAGGAGATTGCATACTAGTTGTTTAATTTACCTCTAAATTACAACTACCAGAGGTTTTTTTGAGGATTTGTCTCTCTAAAGGTCTTGTAGTCTGGTAATAACAACTGCAGGTACTATGAAAGTAAAATTCCCAGCTTGTAGTTGAACTCATATCCATGACGAACAGAATTTTAAGGTTCTAAATTTGTAAAGGTGTAATTCAGACTGTTTTAAAAAATCCAAAATAATTGTATCCTTTCATATGGTCAATTTACATGAAAATATTTTTGTGGGAAACAAGGTGTGTATATACATTCTCAGGCACTAAGAAAATTATTTATAAATTTTTTAATGTTCTGTTTAGCTTTATTTATATTTCTATTACCTTTCTTGCAACGGATCATTGATTTGATTACAGGTCTGTACCTATGAAGTCAAGAGTGCAGGTTCTAACTGAAAACTAGAAGGTCTTGTTTCAAGACACAGTTTCATTACTCTACATTAAGTATATATATACATCATATTATTAAAACCTCGTTAAAGCAAACCTGCACATGCACAGCAACTCTTCTTAGTAAGTCCATTAAGCAAAAAAGAACTCATATGAACAGAGCTGGCGTGTACATTTCAGTAGCTGAAATTTGTACCAAAATAAATGCAATCATAAAATTAGAAACATTTTAAAAAATTCTTAAGATCTAAAAGTCACTATTTTTTATTATTTTAAAAAAGAACAAAGAAAACTTCTATAAGAGTTTACTAATAAACTCAATTTTCTTTGAAGTTGATTTTCAAAGGGACAGTTCGACACTTTTATAGAAAAGCCTGCAGGAGCAGGTTGACACTAATGGTGGGTCACAAGGTGAGAGGAGAAAAAGCATTGAATCAAAACCTCAATCAGCTGCCACCAGATTGATCTACTGTAGGAGCATTAAAAATTACATTTTTACTTTTGAAATTAAGAAAGCACTTTCAAGCTTTTTTTCTCAGCAGCTACAAATTCTAAAAGTACTTTCAAAAAATGCATTAAATGGTGAGGTGCTCATGAAAGTGTATGACTCAAGACCTGGAATTCAAAGGCAACACTCCTAGCCACCACAGTCTTCAACTGGATTGCAAATTCCAGAAGAACTGGCAGTAGCGAATGCCCTTCTCCAATTGCATCAGCTTCTCATGACCAGAGCTGAGGGGAACAGGCAGAGTTGAGACAACTAAATAGACCTGGCTGGAAAATACCAAGGTAGTGACGTCTAATTAAGTTCAAGGGAACATAAGTTAGATGCAAGTTCAAGGGAACTTACCAGTTTATTACTACTTTTCCCTGAACTGTTGCAGGCAAAACACTGTTGTTTTTTCTTTTTTTTTTTTTAAACTACAGTACTGAACAATTGCCTGAAATAAAGCCGTTCAATATTTCCAAAGCAAAATGCACGACCTTCACTTTTCTGGACTAAAGGGTGAAAGGATTTTTAGAAAAGTTGGAAACTGTCCTACAGAAAATTACAAGCCCTGAACAGCTTCATGTGTAGCACCCCTCCTTTTCTAAAAAGAAGGTAAAAAATTGGCTTGGAGGTAAATGTTGCCATTTACCCTTATTAAAACTGAACAGAAATATTGCCAGCTTCAATATAAATTCACTGAGCTCCGTAATTGTGCTCTAGAACAGTAATTTCTAGACCAAAATCCAAACCCTTCTTATTTTGTCATAGGTAAGTTCAACACCAAACCAAAGAAGACTGTAATGCTAAAACACACACACGAAAAAGAAGGCAAATCAATACTTATTTTAGTTTATGAAGAATACACAAACTTTTATTTTCTCAAGATGAAGCTAATCCTTATACTAAGTCCAGTTTCAATATTTCACTTGAAATATCAGTCAGATTGTAATAACTTAAAAATATTAAAGCAACCTCGTGAAAGGTTCACCCTGGCTGGACAACAGGTGCCCACCGAAGCTGCTCTATCACTCCCATCCACAGCTAGCCAGGGGAAAGAAAATATAATTAAAGGCTTGTGGGTTGACATAAAGACAGGGAGAGATCACTCACCAACTACTATCCCAAGCAAAACAGACTTGACGTCAGGAAATCAGCTTAATTTATTACCAATCAAATCAGAGTAGGATAACAAGAAATAAAACCAAATCTTGAAACATCTTCCCCCCAACCCATCCATTCTTCCTGGGCTCAACTTTGCTCTGATTTCTCTACCTCCTCCCGCTCTGAGTGGCACAGGGGGATGGTGAATAGGGGTTGTGGTCAGTTCATCACACAGGTTATGGTTGGACTCTATGATCTTGAGGGTCTCTTCCAACCAAAATGATTCTATGATTCTATTGTCTCTGCCACTCCTTTCTCCTCACCCTCTTACCCTGCTCCAGTGTGGGGTCCCTCCCATGGCAGACAGTCCTCTGCAAACTTCTCCAACGTGCGTCCTTCTCACAGGCTGCAGTTCTTCATGAACTACTCAATTGTGTGTCCCTTCCATGGGGTGCAGTCCTTCAGCATGGGTCCCCCAGGGGGTCACAATTCCTGACAGCAAACCTGCTCCAGCCTGGGCTCCTCCCTCCTTGGGGCCACAGGTCCTGCCAAGGCTCTCCACAGGGTCACAGCCTCCTTTGGGCATCCATCTGCTCTGATGTAGGGTCCTCCATGGGCTGCAGGTGGAGATCTGCACTACCATGGACCTCCACAGGCTGCAAGGGGACAGCCGGCCTCACAATGGTCTGCATCACAGGCTGCAGGGGAATCTCTGCCCCAGTTTAAAACTGTTGTCACTTGTCCTTGCAGGTCCTGGTAAAAAGGTGTCTCTTCATCTTTCTTTTAGGTCTCTTCAAGTTTCAAAAGGCCACTTTAAGGCCTCCCCAGAGCCTCTCTCAGCCTGTCTTCATAGGACAGGTATTCCAACCCTCTGACCACTTTTGTGACCTCCTCTGGACCTTCTCCAACAGGTCCATGTGTCTCTTGTGCTGGGGGGCCCAGAGCCAGACACAGGACCCCAGGCAGGGTCTCACCAGAGCTAAGTAGAGGGGGAGAATCACCTCCCTCGACCTGCTGGTCACACTTCTTTTTCATGTATGTATTACATATTTATATTCATATATATATT
This sequence comes from Caloenas nicobarica, assembly GCF_036013445.1. Taxonomy (NCBI): domain Eukaryota; kingdom Metazoa; phylum Chordata; class Aves; order Columbiformes; family Columbidae; genus Caloenas; species Caloenas nicobarica. Next base: position 74,696,920 of record NC_088245.1, read on the forward strand.
TATATATGATATTTACTCACAGGCACCTATTTATCTATATAAAATATGCACACACGCCTATATATATAAAATTATGCGGGTTACAGATAGCAAACTAGAAAATAGCTAATTTCTATTGTTTATCAATTTCCCTAGTCCCTAGAATTATGGAAAACATTCCATTTCATAAACGAAGACAATGAACAATAAGACAAGACTTCAATCCTCAACCAGTGGCAAAAAGTGCATTTCAGAATTTCAGACGGTGAGGAGGCATCTGAGAACTTAGTAAATCAGTGCTGGAGATGAGGACTGCTTGGGCACACTATGTTCATATGATCACTTTTCTTTTCCAAGCAGATACAACCCTGCTAGAGTCCACAGGAGCCTGTATCAGTGTCTGGAAGGTGGATAAACAGGTGTGCAATGCTGTTACCTGTTTAGTTACTCTCACACTAAACCCATAGGGATTCTCCACTTGAATATACACTGATTATTAGCAGGATCTTAATCTTATCCTACTGAGTGATTAGACTATTCAAGTACTTTGGTTCGCTTTGGGCACTGGTAGCACCAGACTTTTCTCAAGTATTGCCACGCTGAACAGCAAGGAGCAGAATACTGCAGGTCCGCAATCTAGAACAAACAGCATCACCCAATGGAAGAAATTTAAAACTGCATATGACAGTCACTGCACTTTTCCCAAAGACAGAAACAAAAACAGGAGAACGGGGGAAAAAAACCCTAAGAAAACCAAATGTGCAGACTATCTGAAGACTGGGTGCTCTGATACGGGCTCACGTGCTTCAACAGGAGTTTTAGCAAATAATTTTCAGGGCTGGTAACAGAAGTTATACTGACTCGAAGGCACACAGGCAAAGAGAACTGAAGGGTCACAGCTACTTTTTGATAAGGCAAAGCCTGGTTGAAGCCTGCAGGACATTACACCTCTACTGAGCCTGATGATGGGCTGCCACAGGAATGTAGGGATTTAAGTAACTGAACCCCACTGTGATGAAACAGAAACTAGACACCAGACTTCTTTAAGCACATTTGTAAGATTCTGTCTAGCTCAAGGCTTCTCTAATTTTGGTGGGAAAGTTAATATCAGGACTCAGTGGCACACGTTCAGCATCCTACTTGCTGGTCACTGGTAAGGGATTGTCCACCACCGCCTTCACAAGCCTTCACACAAAGTCTCCTTCATGTCTTCTTTATCCTGAATACAGCACAGACTATCACTAAAACCAAGAGTTACTGCAGTAAATTCATCACAAAATGTAGTCCATAGCACATGTCATGCTCCCTTATTTCCTCAATAAAACTATTTTACTGGTGCTTCCAAAATGTGAACTGAACTGACAAATTACAAGTAGAGATGCCCAAATCTCAATACCAAACAAAACCGAGTTTGGTGGGGTTTTGTTTGTTTGTTGGTTGATGGGTTTTTTTGGTACTTGTAGCTATATTTGTAAACTTCAGGATTGTCATAAAAATACAAGCTGAGAAACTTTAATATTTCACAGTAACCAAAACTTCCTAACCAGCCAGGAAACAGATGAAGAGATGACTGATTCCTGTGCCTCACAGGGTAATTAAAACAGCAAACACAACCTCTCGTAAGTGGAAAGGAAGAGAAAGTTTTATGCATCCAAAAGGGATCACGTTCAACACTCATGGCATTGTAACATCAGCCTATTGTGAAGTCTGGTGCAGCTTAGGAAAAAAAAAAAAAATTGTATGTGGGATGGCAGTTACGGAAAGAAGACAGGGAAACTCCAAAGTTCATCTTGAGGTTAGAATAATGAAAACCAACACAGAACACTAATGAAATTCCTTCTTATAGTAATGGAAAATACATGTCACTTGTATCTGACACCAGTAAAAGTAGAAAGAATTTGGATTAACAGCTCAGATCTGAGCTGGAAAAAAATGTATTCAGAAAGGTAGACATTCTTCCACATATGGTGGTCTTGCCCCCAGCAATCAGTAACACTGGTAAAAAGCAGGAAACTCAGATAAACCTCCTTCCTGCAATACAGGGTACAATATGTCTTCTAAGCTCTTTTTAATATTAAATTAGCCACATCAGAAGGTGGTTATTTTAGTAACAGTTTTCCTAAGACTGAGTATCTCAAACAAGTTGAGTTCTTCACCACCTAGTAAACTAGCAACAAACATTTTTGTTTGATACAGGGCTCTTCACTTAACTGAGAATGATATATGGAATAACACACACAAAAAAATCCCTGAATACTTCAGAACATTTTGCAACTACTAGAACCCTAACATGCCATGTCTTACTAAAACATCTGAATCCAAGTTGAAGAAAGGAAAAAAAAGTTGTCATGACTCCCAGACTCCTTTTTCTAGAAGCTAGGCCACATTGCCTCCCATCTTTATAGGCCTCAACATATACACCCAGAAGAAGAAATGATGAGGCTAATTGAGATCACTGAAGAAAGCAAAGACATTTTCTGACTTTGGAGGTCTATAAACTAGGGCATTTGCTCAACAGATGCTGAGGGTATTCTTGAAGAAAGAAAGCACCTGCAAAGCCCAGAAGAACGCTCTTCTGTCTTAGAGAGAAGGTAACATGCTAAGAACCACCTGCAAGATCCACAGCAGAGTTGTAACCACCCCCCACGCCTTATTATATGGTTCACACTGGTGTTTACAGAAATTACTCCATGCAGTGAGGACTGCCACACAATAAACCTTCCAAGTAAGCACCACATCAGGCCATTCTGCAAACTGACAAGTCTAAAAAGCCCACAACAGTGCTCTCTGGTAAACACCAAGTTTAATTCAAGTCTGCCACTACTCAGCCCATTGGACCAGGAAAGGAGTCACAGGAACCCCTGAGAATTCTTCCATATAAAGGTCAATAACTTCTTTTTAGATTTCTGTCTGGCTTAAAATGAGTATTTTTCCATGAGCTGTTCATCTTAAACAGGCACATTAAATCTCGTTGCTACAGATGCAGTTTCAACACTTACAATTATTGCGAGTTTGAAAAAGGTCTGGAAATGGCTGTTTGACAATGGCGTGCTGAGCTTTCCTTTAAAAAGGGCTGGAGGCTTGTGCTGTGCTGCAATGGTAACAGGGTTCAACACCAAATAGGGTTCAAAACACCATTCAGAGTCAAGGACAGGCCAACAAGCCCTGACTGTTTGGAAATGTATGCAGAGCCAGCTTGTTTTAATTTTGAATCTTAGAAGACATCTAGTCATCTTCTTTTCTCTCTTCCCTCTCCACTATAAATCAAATAATTTAATTTCTAGCGCTATCCTCCATCTTATTTTAAAACACTATGAACTCCACAAGAATAATCCTCCTCCCACAATCTCTCATTTACTCCAAGATGCTCAAGTCCTGTTCCTGCTTTTGGCAAATGTATGTTGCAAAAAATCATCATTCTACAGACATCTTCACATTGGCAGAAGTCAATGTATTTTACATTTAGGTATGTTCAAGGTTTGGTCAAAGTTTGAGCCTATGATTCATGAGAACATAACAATATATAGATTGATCTTTATACTCCTTTATCTGTTAGACCATAATTATGGTAATCCTCCACATGAAGCAGGCCAATAATACTCTAGAAGGGAAGTATAATATTGTGCATATGTCAGCCTTCACTTACTCATTGAGAATATCCAGAAAATCAATATGTGAAGATGTCTTAATGTAGTATGAAATTTAAACTGGAAGCTGTTTAATATAAAAAACCTAAAGAAAAGCAGAAAAATAGCTCATGCACTATTAAAATTACCTTTCATATGAAACATTGACTGTACCTAAGTGCATCTAAGTTCCTTGCAAGCGAAAACTCTCAATGTGTTGCATGATCAAGGCTTCAAGTGAAACTGGTCAAACTGGAGAAGTCACAAGGAATGACTAGATCATCTATATCAATTGCCAAAAATTGGTCAGGTGGAAAGGAGAATAGGAACAGGACAAGAGGGAACATTAACTTCTTGCCTATAAAGGGGCAGCACAACAGAACAAAGCTTTGTATTATTCTCTAACAACAAATGAATCACATTGTTATAAAAACAATTCAGCATTTTACAAACCATACTGCATTAGGCATGCACCTTCAACCTCACAGAAAAAAAAAATCCCGACACCAACCCTTTATTAGTCATATTAGTAATATATAACACACATCACTTAGAGATCTCAAGATTATTTTTTGTCTCTAGCACTTTGATGAAAATCTTGGCACTTCATTAAAGATTCATGGTTGCCACAGAGCTGAAGACTAACATAAAATCTGTATGAGACCAGGACTAGATACAGTTACCTTATGTGTCACAACAGACACTTTTGAAGACACTTTTAAACCACAGACACTCTTCTACTCGGGTTACTCACTGTACTAGTTAGGTAGGTATTTCAGTTCAACAACAAAACCTAGGCTTTTAAAACAGTTTGGTGAGAAAGTCCATTTTAAGCTTTACTGCTGACTTTTACAGTGCCATACCTAGATAAAACTAACCAACTAAAGGGCTCAGCTCTGCAACACCTTGAATCTTTGTAGTGATCTAGAAAAAGCATTAAAACATACAGATAGCTACAATATTAGATTAGCCCCATCCAAACAGTGGAACAATGCAGAGCTTCACAGTTCAGTTTGCAGGAGCTCACCACATCAAAGCATCCACATCCAAAAGGCTCCTCCCTTTTTGGTCAACTCTAAATCAATAATCTCTTCCATTTTAGGCTTACGTTTAAAATTAGGAGAATATAATAATCATAATTATGCAGGTTTCTAATGAAGAAATCAAAGTAGTTTATTTATCTCCTCCCTCTCTCAACAGTATATGCAGATAAATGTGTGATGTTCTTCATTGCAAGTAACTCCAAATCCTGCCATTCCAAAAAGAATGTAATTACTTAAAAAAATTAAACTAATCCTGAAGAAAAAGAACAAATAAGGTCATGTAGTCTTTCTAAAAACTTTAGGTAAGAAAGAGCTAATTGTTAAACAAAACAAAGTGTTTATCTTTGGTTTTAAATTTTCTATTTTATAACCACTACAGCAAGAAGATTAAATTAAGGAGATGATTGGTGACAATTTGATCTATGGATGCTGGCATGGTTTTCTAACTGTATTCTAACTGGATTCATTGCACACCTTGCACCGGTGGAAAAAAAAAAAAAAAAGAATGGAAAACTGAATTCCGAAGAAGGCAAATCTTGAAATTTTGTTCATACTTTCAGGCAGAATGGTCTTCAAATTAAGGAGCTAGTCTCATGTAAAACAACATGGCTTAGATATATATTTTAAAAAATCCAAGCTACATTAAACACATTAAACAGTATCCAGATCTTTTACTTGCTACTTTTATTAATTTTATCTGTAGAAGCTCTTTTCGCCCAAAAAACTTCCCTTCTCAACTCTGCACTGACAAAAACCAATAGAATTACATTACAGGAAGAACTGTTGCCACCTCAAATAAAAAACAGGCATATGAAAGAAATTTCCCTCATAAATTCTTGACCTCATTACAGTGATTCCATTTAGATAAGAAGGTGCCAGTACCAAAGACAATTCTGTATTTATTTTTTTTCCTTACATAAACATGAGAAAAACTTTACCAAGGAAACACACACATTCCGAGATTAATATCACATCATTAGGCCCATCAGCATCCCCAGTATCTAAAATGTCCCTGGCATAGAGTATGGATTGTTTTCCTTACCTAAGGGAATCAGTTTTGCTTTTAACAGGCTGATTAAGAAAGAGAGACATCTCAAAAATACACTTGTGCATATTCACTATTCTGCAAGGCACAGAGATCTCAGTGTGTATCAAACTGTCCCAGCATACTAATTTTATTTCTAGACAAAGTAAGCAGGTAGCAATAAACTACCTATCAGTAGTTAAAGATGGCAAAGCCAATGCAACCAAACCCAAGCTAAGTGCATTGTTCTTACTAAGCTAGGCTTAACCTTGCTTTCAGAAACATCACAATTTTTCCCTTCAGGATCCCTCTCAAAAAGCAACAGGACAGTATGATCTCAGCACATCCATGTTCTGCCAGCTGGCTGCTCCTCCACTTCAAGAGGCATAGTTCATGTGTTGCAGCTCACTGTTCCCAGCAATGCTGCACCCTTTGGGAATGGTTTTCACGGGACAGAACACCCAGGCAATTCAGATTCCCTCATTTCATCTCAGAGGTAATAGTGAACCAAAGTGAATTGTGAATAAAGACTGCAATTAAACTTTGTCAAGCTTTCTACTTCCTTTCAATTCTGTATTTGCTAACTCCAGAAAGATTACGTGATTGAAATCTATGTAGCATGGAGGGTGTTGGTCTCTTCTCCCAAGTAGCAAATGATAGGACAAGAGGAAATGGCAGCAAGTTGCACCAGGGGAGGTTTAGATTGGATATTAGGAAACATTTCTTCATGGAAAGGGTTGTCAAGCACTGGAACAGGCTGCCCAGGGAAGTGGTTGAGTCACCATTCCTGGAGGTGTTTAAAAGACATAGATGAGCCTCTTAGGGACGTGGTTTAGTGCTGGAGTTAGGTTATGGTTGGACTTGATGATCTTAAGGGTCTCTTCCAACCAAAATGATCCTATTATTCTAATTCCTCTCTCTTTACAGGAGAGGAAGGGAAACAATGCAGAGTAAGATCTACAATATTCTATTGCTTTTTCAAGTATTGAAGACATTTGCAATTATTAGGCTGGTGCAAAAGCAATTGCAGTTTCAGACCGTAAATTTTAAATCATTATAACTAGGCTCAAACACAACTTTATTAGTCAAAATAAGAACCATTATAATCGACACATTTTTGACAACGAGAAATGTTTGTTTCTTCCTGTAGCCTAGAAATTCATGCTTCAGGATTCAACGAACTCTTGGAAAGCATTTTCTGCATCCTTCTGGTTGTGGAAGTGTTTTCCCTGCAAAAAGTTGTTGAGATGCTTGAAGAAGTGGTAGTCGGTTGGCAAGAGGTCAGGTGAATATGGCAGATGAGGCGAAACTTCGTAGCCCAATTTATTCAACTTTGGAACCGTTGGTTGTGTGACATGCAGTTGGGTGTTGTCGTGGAGAGAAGAACTGGGCCCTTTCTGTTGATGAATGCTGGCTGCAGGCATTGCAGTTCTCAGTGCATCTCATCAACTGCTGAGCAGACTTCTCAGATGGAATGGATTTGCCGGGATTCGGAAAGCTGGAGTGGATCAGAATGGCAGCAGACCGCCCAACAGTAACCATGACCTTTTTTCGGTGCAAGTTTGGATTTAGGAAGTGCTTTGGAGGTTCTTCTCAGTCCAGCCACTGAGCTGGTCATTGCCAGCTGTTGTATACAATCCACTTTTCATCACACGTCACAACCTGATGGAGAAATGGTTCACTGTTGTTGCGTAGAATAAGAGGACACTTCAAAACGACAATTTCTTTTCTTTTCGGTCAGCTCATGAGGCACCCACTTATTGAGCTTTTTCACCTTTCCAATTTGCTTCAAATGACTGTAGAATGGTCGATGTTGAGTTCTTCGGCAACTTCTCGTGTAGCTGTAAGAGGATCAACTTCAATGATTGCTCTCAGTAGGCCATTGTCAACTTCCAATGGCCGACCACTACACTCCTCATCTTCAAGGCTCTTGTCTTCTTTGTGAAACTTCTTGACCCACCACTGCACTGTACGTTCGTTAGCAGTTCTTGGGCCAAATGTGTTGTTGATGTTGCAAGTTTTCTTTGCTGCTTTATGAATCATTTTGAACTTAAATAATTGCTGGAATTTGGTTTTTGTCAAACATCATTTCCATAGTCTAAAATAAATATAAAATGAACAGCAAATAATAAGTCAGTAGCAAAAAAACATAAAGCGAGAAAAGTGCATCAAAATGATGTATAACATCATCACATTTATTTAAGAATGTATCCAATATCAAATGGCCAATTTCAACAATGCAAAAACCACAGTTACTTTTGCACCAACCTAATAAATGAGTTTAAGTATTTTAAACAAGTCATACTGCATAAACATCTCACAAGATAACAGTTTTAGGGAAAGGTAATAAGGTCGTGCAGAGCAGTGCTATCTGTCATAGTAAGGCTGAGATTAGTCATCTCATCTTCCAGTAAATCTTCTTGTAAATTAACAGAGAAATGAGGGTGCATATTAATTGCTATTACCTATTTTTTGTTTCCTTTCTACAACAAAGGATTATGTCTTCTATACTTTGTTCATTAGGTTTCTTTCATAAGGTTTATTCTTTATTAAAACAGTTCTACTATACTAAACCAGCAGAAAGAGCTGGGCTGAATCCATCACTTCCTAGCTCTAAAACCGAAAGTAGAAAGTAAGTGCCTAAAGCCTTGTGGCAAGAAAACAGTAAAAATTCTGTCCAGATGATAAAACTGAGGTGTTTAGAAGGCAAGACAAACAAGATGAGGGGAGTACAGAGGAATTTTCACTTTTACCTTTTGATAAGTTCACTCATCAACTACCAGCCAAAACCTCCACTTCTTGCTCAGCCCACCTCCTTCTTTCCAGTATATTTAATAAAAACATACAATGCATCTTTGTGAAGGAGGTCCATGAATCAAAATACAAAACACAGGACTGCCCCACATGTATGACAATAATTCTTTACAGCTCTTCTTCCTGCAGAGAGAGAAAGCACAGGAGAACTGCACATCCATCACAGGCTCTTGGCAGGTTCAACACAGAACTAGCTCAACACTTGGTGTTCAAAGTACAGCAATTTTATTTCTTGTCTTCACGTGAGAGTGTATGCAACTCTGGACATGCACGTCCCCAATATTTATCAATCCAAAATGAACATTTTATTGGATGCTTTTCTTATAAATACCAACCCATCCAGCCTCACAAAACATGCAAGTGGGCAATAAGCCTGGCAAGACCCATTTTAAAAACAGCATCTCAGTTTACAGCTTAAATGTCTGCCCACACTCTTATAACTTAAGAACTTTATCACAATAGTGTAAATAAAACTATGAGGAAGAAAAGATGTAAAGAATGCATTCCTAATGCTAAAAGAGTACAAGCTAAAATATGCTTTTTAAAAACAAAGAATGGTTGTAAACAGAAAGTGGAGAAGCAATAAAGCACTGGTAAGATTTTTTCTGTTCCAAAGCATTACAAGATTTTTCACCGCTGCCAACAATCCAGTCTACTAATTCCCTGCAATTATTGTTCTTATAGCAGGTGGAGACCATAGACGGAGATGAAGAAGCAGGCTCTGCAGAGCCATTACCTCCCCAGTCCAGGCATTCTCTGCTGCTTTAACTCTGTCACTAGCACCCCATGCAGTAGGGCTGCACCATCGTACTCCAGCCACATACTGCATGCAGCGTAGGCTGGCTCAAGACCTACCTCCCAGATGACAAGCAGGTTGTCATTTGACTCTTAAAGACACTCCAGGAGACAGTGATACAGTTCTGTCCACTCCAAGGGCTTAGCCCAAGCCACCGTTTGATCCCCAAGTCTTTGGGGACTATTTATGTTTTCAAAACAAGTCAGGCAGACCAACAGAAAGAATTAAGGTTGTATTATAAAAATAGGGGCTTTATTTTTTATTGTTCATTATTAGTAGTGTGTTATTACTCCATTTGCTAGTGTATTATCACTGTTACTAGGAAAAGAGCTCTACTGGGACTGGAAATTACAGAAAAATATTAGAGAAAACAAGCATGAAAGCCTCAGTTCATTAAAAAGTCAGAACACTAACAATGCTGTTCAGGATCCTTTGGTAGGTGATCCGCAGTCCTGTCATGCCAGGTAACCAGCTAAACTGACCAAAGAGAAAGCCACTGCCCCAGCTGGTGGCTACAGTTCACACGGTAAATCACACAAAAGCAACAGTCAATGGTAAAGCCCAAGGTCTCTCAGATGCGCTGGTCAATTGGCTTGTTAAAAAAAAACTACCCTGTATGATGTTACTTTTGACTGAATATAGAACTCTGCGTAAACCAAATAACGGATATAAAATAAGGCCTCTATTGCGAGACACTACTCTGAAGAGAGACGTGGGAACCCAGGAGCTAAGCCTATTTACATTCAGTTCTAGATCTGACGCATGTACCACTTTGAACAATTAATTCCTATCTCAAAACTCCAGTTGTCTTATCTGTGCAATGATACGAGCTGCTTGCCTTGTCCTCACGAGCACATGTTTACGTATGGAAGCTGCCTTAAAAATGAAAAGTGCATTTATTAGAACTAATTTAAATGTATGAAATAAACTAAAGGTACAGACAGGATATCATAACATTGGTATTTCTAAAGTTTCAACGGAATTCAACTAGTGTTCCATGATATCACACACAAGAATCTAAGTAATTTTCAAGACAGTATAAAGTAATAATATGTGCAGGCAGTTTAAGGCAAGTTAATACCCAGCTTCCATTGAAAACACTAAGCCTGCATGCCTAACTGCTCCAGGGGCCTTTGAAAAATCCCTGCAAAAATTAACAATAAGCAGTAAATCAACCCTTTCAAAATGAAAGCAACCCCCTCGCCTCCATTATCATAAGGTATTCCACAAAAATGTGTTCCACTTACATAAACACATATTACATCATAGCAGGTCAGAGACAGAGCTACGCAAGAGTGATTAATAGGATTAATAATATTTTCCAGAAATATTAAAATCCTTTGTTATATACTGTAATACGAATGGGGAAAGGAAGGATCGTTACTGTATTTCCCATCTATAGGACCCTATTATTATAATTTGACAAAGAGGGTAGCATACTTCAGATTTTCCATTTCTCTACCCTCCAGATGAAAAAAAAAAAAAAAAAAAAGAAAGAAAAGACAATGATGAAAATATCCTGCTGCCTTTGTAAAGGCCTAACTTGATAAACACTACAGCAACTGAAATCAGATTTGATGGCATCAGTACAGAATAATAGAATCATAGAATATCTCAAGTTGAAAGGGACATATAAGGACCATTGAGTCTAACTCCAAAATGAAGTAATCACACAACCAGAATTTAGTACATAGGAGCTTCTAACAGAGATTGATTTTTCATTACTCAGTGTCTCGACAGCTCATCATATCTCATCATATTTAACTCGCTGCAGAGAAACCAATATTAATTACTGTATTTTTGGTACTTGCTGACATTGAGCACCATAGAGAGAAGTAAAAATACTCCATTATATCCTTTAGCCCTTCTTCAATATAGTCTTCCTTCTATGTTTTTCAATTTCTAGCTTAAAAATTGTTTCATTGAAAGTAGTTGAAAACTTTGATTTAAATAAAAGAAAGGAAAACAACCCCAAATTTCCCTGTTCAAAGTAATTAACAAATATCAATAACAAAAGCTACTTAAGACCATTTCCATCCAGGACAAAGCTGCCATAAGGGAAGACATTTCTAAGAGAAAAGGAAGATATGAGAATCAGCAGAGGGCTTCTCCTCAAGAAACTCACAAGGAAGAGCCAGAGAAACAAAAAGCTTTCATGAAGCTGAGGCTACTGTAATACACTATGTGGTTGCTTAGCTCAAATGAGAAATGTAACCTACTTGGATTTTCGGAAGTGCTCAGATGAACCATAACACAACATTATTTCATGACTGCTTTTCTTGCTGAAATTATGTTAGTCTAACAAGACTTGGAGGAAAGCCACATCTTTTATCACACTAAGAAAAAGGGTTTCATAGTAAAAAACATGCTGTCATACCCTCTTTTTCCTCATGGTGGAAACAAAACTAATTTTCTATATAGGAATTCTAAACATAAAGTTCAAAGTGATTTGACGGAAGCAGACCTACATTTTTAAAGTGGCAAGAAAAAATGTAAGGGCTGGAAGAGGAAAAAGCATTAGAGACTAATTCAAAGATGAAAAATTAAGTTCACACAACAATTCCCATACATTTCTCTTCCAAGTGAAGTTGAAGTTTGGTCTCAGACATTTTCTTGTCAAAGAAAGTGCAAATGTGAAAATAATAAAGGAATTAGGCACTGGCTTGCAGTCTATAGGACTGAAGAAAAAGGTAGACAGGCACACGCTACATTGTTATTAAGAAGTTAACATACCTGTTATAGTAACACACACACACACACACACCAAAAAAAAAATCTATCTCCTTTACAAGACCAATTCTCTTTGTTGATCAACAATATATTTTAATCAATAAAGTCACGGTCAGGCATATACATCTGTTCACATGTCAGAGTTCTGCCAGAAAAATGTATGAACTTACCTTGTCTTGGTTTTCCTTATTTTTGTAACACAAATTTCCAATCAAACAAATGAGATGAGATTTAAAACCCACAGCAGGATGTGAAATTTCTTCCAGCCCTGTCATAACATGTGTGGCAGTGAAAATATTTACAGCCTGTTTCCCAGCAAGATGAGTTAATCTCAGGGTATCTACAGAAAACAACAAGAATTTAATTAATTACTACACAAAAACTAGTATCGCTTTGCAGAGATTTACTACTAATTGTTAAGTTCAAATTTAATCAACATAACTTCGATACTCAGCAATATGCCAAAAGAACTTGGAAAGTTTTCTTAAGAAATTTTAATTTCTTCATTTGTGCTAGTATAAGCATACAAGGCTGTCCCGAGGCCAAAAGGTATTTTTTCATCCTTTTTACACACATCTGTAGTATCTGAAGTCTGGTGCTATCGGTCTCTGCTTGATGAGTCAGAATTTGCAGGCTGTTGATGATTCTAGCACCATAAATACATTTCTAAAACCAAGGTTTTTAGAAAACTTCCTTTATTTCAAACTTGTCACAGCAACACATAGTAATCCCAGAATCACTTTTTTGTCTCTTCTCCAGTCTGTTTCTAGGTCTTTAGTATGAGAAAGGATTTTGAGTACATCTAACACTTTGAGACATCTTTACAAATCCTTCAGCACCACAATCTCATCAACTGAGAAATACTAATGTTCCTTTAAGGTAAATGCTAGTTCACAGCAACTAGGATTACTAGGATTTTTTTTTTTTTTTTTTTTACAGTACAGGAAATTTCTTGTTATATAAATTGAGTAAAAGAACTGCTTCATCAAAAGATCTATCAGATGAAAATATTTTGTATGGTCTATGCTTATTCTTCTGGTCCTCAGAACTAAATATTGAAGGTAATATATCAATAAAGGTTTTCACCCTTGTTGCCACTCCAGGATTAAAGGAGTCTTGTAGCCAAAAGGTAGTCTTAAAGAGAAACTATACGAGTTGATAAATTCCTGTTGGCTGAGAGTATGTAGGAAATATGTACGATGCACATGGTAGCAATGTTCTAGCCTGCACCCATTTCATTAGCCTGGAGACAGCTGTGGAGAAAAGTCAGTCTGCGCACAGCCAGAGAAAGGAGGACAGACCCACAGGCTGCTGAACTCAACTGATCTGCAACTCTTCAAAATTCTTATTGAAGTTGAAAGACTTATGCAAGCACTCAGATGATACAATGCCTAACCTGGAGTTTCCTCAAAACACACACACACAAAATAGATCTTGTTAGTCACCCTACCGTAAGCAATAAAACTATGAACCTGTCATCAAAAATAGAGGTTTGCTTGTTTTAGGTGTGGGGTTTTGTTTATTTGTTTTTTGTTGTTGTTGGTTTTGGTAGATTTGTTGTTTGGTTTGGGTTTTGTTGTTGTTTGTTTTTTAGTCATAGTTAACAGCTGTGTCAGCCTTTTGTTTGTTTTAAGCCAAAATATAACATATTTCTCTTTAAAATCCATAAACTTTTACAATTTTCTCAGAAAACGGTGGAATACATCAGCCTCAGGAAGTGCTAAAATTTAGGAAGGCACGGGTCAGCATACATATACGTCCTCTTCCTTTCTCCCCAAGTATATAGGGACTCTCTGGACCATCCTGGCTGAATTTTCTTTGTGTACAGCCCTTCACTTGTTGTTTCTTAGCAGAAGAAAACTTCTTTCAAACTGACCTTTAAAAGTCACTGAAGTTGGTTAAGAACATTCAAACTGTACTTAGCCTCAGTTTTCAAGAATTCGGGAAAGAGAAGGGAATAGGCATGGAGAAGTCCTTTTTCTACTTCTTGAGGAAATTCTTCCACACACATTCAGAAGAACATAGGAAGCAGTTGTCCTTTGCACAACTCTTACTGTATAAATAACACCTTGCTGACAGTTGAATCAAGGCTCTGTTGGGTAATAGGAGCTAACAGAGCAAGTAGAGAAGCAGAAAAATTCCAGGAACAAATTAAATATTTGAAAATGTAGATTAACTCAATCTCCTATGTATTTATTTTATTAAAAGGTCAGAATCATAATTACCACCAACTGTGGAAAAACATGTTTTCATTCACAGAGCAACATGATTTGGAGCAAGCCAACAGTAAATAAACTCTGTGGCTTTTCACTCACCTACGGCTGTTTCCAGCAAACCAGGCAAAGCCTGTAGATGTTCTAGCTGTCTGTTGTTCGATGTCATTTCACAAAGAACATCGAGAAGACGAATTGTAACCAGTGCTTCCTGTAAATGAAAATTACATTTCTGAAAATGGCTTATGAAGGATAAGAACATAAAACGGATGATCTAAACAGAGGACAGGAACTCTCAGCACCTCAGGTTCTTTGCAGATCTTCTCAACTGCCAAGAATAAATTTATATAAAATGAGGACATCTTTCTACAATAACAATAATGTATTAGGCTGCAATAACTTATTTTCTACAGTCAAACAGTGTTACATGTGCCCTAAAAATTCACGGGGAAACCAAAACAGGGCCATAAGGGATAAAATTTTAACAAAAACACAGTAGCTTCCAAAAGCAGAAATGCAGAAAATTACTAGCTGAGAAAATTATTTCTGTATAAATGTTTTCTTTGAGTTTATTCAGTAGGAGCGTCCCACTTTAAAGACACAAACACCGCCTGCAAGACACCAATTTGTTATCCGCAGGAATTCTGTAAAGTTCTGTGGTCAAATGAACTTTGGCTGCGAGAATTTACATTATTCTTGAGTAAACAGGATTGGGATCATAGATGCAGCATTTTGGTTAGGTATGAGACAGACAATTTTATTTGCATATTATTTATTCAGCCAGAGAACTATTTTTTCCTCACAGACTATGTTGATGCATGCTTATAATGACAATCTAGCACTTAGAGAAACTACCTTAACAGCATGTGGCATAATTTGGAACACCGCATATTGCTCAAGAACCAGACTGTGACTGCAAGATGATTCCACACAAGGTGTGGTACGTAAACTGCAAGTAGCCTTGAAAAGGCTCACACACAGGTCACAGTAACTATTCCTGTTTAGTCTGGTCCAGGAGAAAGAGACATTTACTTACCACAGTACAATATTTTTTATTCAATATAACGTGATCAAAATAATCAAAAATAGTGTTCAGCAATTAAGTACTATGATTAAATCAATTCTTTGCTCCTTCCTGTGCTCCTTGAAGACAACAAATTAGTATAGGGTTCAGGTCCTATTTTCATATTTTCATTTGCAGTTATTCAATAAGTTATTCAATAAATTGCTTCCAACAGCACAAAACCAGCCTCTGAATGCATTAGTCATTGCCTTGTTGTAAAGTAAGAATACCACAAGTGTATTTCACAGACAGTAAGGAGGTATTTACAATTTTGAAGCCATTTTGCATTGTTACAAGATGGCAGCTTGACCAAAAGCCTCTTCAGCTCAAACACTTAACACCTACCTTTGCGCATGAAAAGGTTAGTGCTTTACAACCATAAAGCAAACAAGTATCAATATGTAACTATAAATCACACCAGTAAGGTACAACCGCCCTTGCTGCCTACGTGTACTCCATTGCCCATGTACATAATGCAAGCTCTGTAGCAGTGGATACTACAAGGTGTGGCTTTTCCTTTCTCAGTCTCATCTTCTTTAGCCCCCCGTCGCCCCTTTTTTATTTTTAATGCCTTTCTTCACTGTCCTCTACATATTTCTTCCAGGGTTTTATACTGCCATCTCTCCCTTTCTCTTATCCCACCATCTCGCTCAGTTCAGCAACTGTTCCACATAGGTTTGAGAAGGGGAGCAGATTATTTAAAGAGCACAAAAGATCCCCCAAATTCCCCTCATCTACACCTGAAATTTGATACTTTAAAAAAAAACTGTTCAGACATGTCTAGGTTTTGGTTTGGGTTTGTTTATTTCCCCACCCCTCCCACCCCCCAACTTTCCATATTTTTTTGCCTTCCACCTGTACAAAAGACAGGGAACAAAGCAGAATAGTTCATTTTTAAGTTCAGCAACAAGATGCTGTTTGAACCCCAAAATATTTTGAAATCTGATCGCCATCTTTATGTGGACATAATCTGAAAAGTAAACAAGGAAAAAATTGAAGAGTTTTTAAATAAACATATTTTGAGAGAGACTCAGAAAATATGTTCTTTATAATGAGGCAAAATAAGAACTTAAATTCCAGAGAAGGGTTTTATTTTTCAAGTATGGTTGAATGTTAGTGAAAGCAAACTGATGTTGAAGTCAGGTTATAATGGAAAAGCTATTTTAAACATTGGTTTAAGCACTGCAGAAGCATATGATTAGCTTTTCATTGGTTTGAGATGGAAGCTACACGACCTGAGGTTCCTTTGGGAAAACAGGCAGTGTCTACATATAATAAATTTAAACAGTGGATGGGACACCCAGACAACATTTTAGGAGTCAGGCCAGTTCAAGGACTGTTCCCAAAAGGCAGTTTTCAAATGTGGCCTGCCAGTTTTGGAGGCTAAGACAGCTTACCAGTACAGACACTGCCTGACCAAGGCTCTTGGCTTCAGGGCCACAGAAAAGTCCAGGCGGAGTTTAGTTTAATATCACAGATCCTGCCTAAAGCATCTTTAATGACAGAGTCAACAACAAAATGCAATTGTGCATGTAAAGTAAAACTCTTAGGCAAAAAAATAAAATATTTATATAATTGAGAAGAAATTGGTGCCATTTTTGATTATTTCTAGTACGAAAATGAAGTTCTAGAAATTTAAGCTGGAATTTCTCTTTTCCCATGGCAAGCATATGTTATAAATAAATATACACACAATATGCATATACACACACTTTTTAAAAACTATTCTTGTCATTGCTCTCCATTTATTCAACTACTATGACTTCTATTTTGTGTTCATTAAATGATCCATATTTCCCAAACGGTGATATTCAACTTCTCATACGATGTGTTTATGTGAGAGAAGGATAAAAGCAGGGCAAGTTATACAGTAATATTCTCGACACAGCTGTCCCAGCACCTTCAAGTTGGACAGAGACTTCCTTCTGCAAGGCGCAAACAAAGGTTTTTTTTCCAAGAACTGAAACTGCAGAATACTTGGAAAGTAACCATGCAGGATTAAAAAAAAAAAAAAAAAAAAAAAAAAAATTAAAAAAGGGGTTGGGTGGGAAGGGAAAAAATGCACAACAGAGAGAACAGGAGGGGGGGAGGCGAAATGCCATTGTCTCAGTATATGTCCTCTTACTGCCAAGACAATACCTTTTCCAGAAGTACTCAAGTTTTCTACCATAACTTAGACTAAGCAGTTGGGGAGGGGGAGGGAAGCTGTGCTTCTTGGACAGTTAAGAAGAGATTGCTGTGTGGTTGTTATCACCTCTTCATGAAGTGTTTTTTGATATCTTTACGTAACACCTCTCAACATACATTTAAAATTCTTGTGCCTAGTTAAACAAACAAAAATCGACAAGTAAAACACTGTGTAACATTATCATATAAATGCATTTAAAGATGAGTATTTTTTCACTTTGATAGTAAATTAGCTATGACAGCCATTCTCAAGAGTTTCTACAAATGAAACTTAAAGGTTAATTTTGTTTTAACAATAAAATGCTTCTGACTACACGTATATTGGGTAACACAATTTCAACATACCACTGTGGTCACTTGCTAAGAGAGAAGCTAGATATAAGGGGTTTTTTTAAATCTTTTTATGATATTAAGAAAATACATTAATTACCTTTCTGAAACTAAGGAAGGTTAATCAGTGAGAATCAGTGACTAATTCTGTGTTTGAGTAAAACAGATTTCTCAGGCTTTTAGTTTTCTTGCAAGTTGCCTAAAAAAAACCAAACCAAACCAAAACACAAACACCAAAACCAAACAACAACAACAACCAACCACCACAAACCAAACAGAAACAACTCTCACCTAAATTAGCTGAAAACATTAAAATTGTATCTATATGAGAGGGATCAAGAACTGAGACCAATATGACCTGGCACAGTCTGCTCACAATATGATGACCTAACAGCACAAATAAGGTCACTACAAGTTATGATGCAAGTTGCTTTCTGTATTCCCAAAAGCATCGTCAGGTCTTCAAGCACTTGTTGAAAGTAAGAGGGAAAACACAAGACCAGATTATTTGAAAAGACCTCTACCTCTTTGAAAAGATTATTTGAAAAGACCTCTTAGATGATGTAAACCTCCTTACTGCACTACATGGTGTGGCGAGTAGCCAGCAACTCTTGGATACTTCATAAGGAGGAAATAAAATCAGGCCATCTAGGACCCAGCTCTGCATCACAGGTTCACAAAGTGCAACCCACAAGCCATCTGTGACCCACAAAAGCCTTCCTCTTTAGTTTGCAAATGGACTCCATAGAATCACAGACTGGCTGGGGTTGGAAGGGACCTCTGGAGATGATCTAGTCCAACCCATCTGCTAAAGCAGCTTCACCCAGAGCAGATGGCACAGGAACGTGTCCAGGTGGGTTTTGAATGTCTCCAGAGAAGGAGACTCCACAGCCCCTCTGAGCAGCCTGTCCCAGTGCTCTGGTGCCCTCAGAGTAAAGAAGTCACTCCTCATGTTTAGACTTCATTGTGGCCATCCTCAACAGAACCAGTTCATTAAGCCTGAAGCAATAACAGATTTCGTCCAAGTGGACTGGAGTTGGGGCAAGTGTCTGGGTGCTCAGGAGACAGGAGCCGTCTGCCACTGAGAGCCCAGCAATCTCTGCAACTTGATGCTGTGGATGCAGGCCGGCGCCAGGATTGGTGTCTTGTCAGAGCCATGCAAGGTCCTCGAGAGAGCCCGAAATCACTGAGATGTGGGGAAGAGTCAGTAACGAAAGGCCTCGCTCACAGGGAGGATCACTAGATATTTCAGACAGCTCCTCTGCACTGACCCAATCACACACACACATACCCCACAGCTCTCCATGATCAGAACTTGATGTTCCAAATCCCAAACATATCAGAACACCTTCGTTACAAATAGCCAAATGCATTTTCAAAGAACTAGTATTTGAGACCTTAATGAGGTGTTAATTGTCAAGTTATTATCATTTATTTAAGTAAAAAAAACCAAACACAACACAAATAACCCACAAAAAAACCCCAAGGTTTACTTACATTAGTACTATCAGGAAAAAAACCCCCACAAACACACAAAGAAAAAAAGAAACACAAAACCAAAACCAACCAAACAAAAAAACCCCAAAACACCACCACCACAACAACCACCCCCACATTTACACTATTTTTGGGGGGAAATATAATTCACGACCCAAATAAATTATAGAAGTGATTCTTACTAAGAACATAATAAAACATCCAAACATGACAACTTGAACATTTTCTAAATTTTGAGATCTTTAACAATGTGATAGATTTATTTCTGTCTCAAAGTACGGTATTCTTTGTCAACCCCAACTTAAAAGCAACATGAGGCTGCTGTCTCACAGGCTCTGTTGTGAACTCTGCCACTGTTTTCCTAATATAAAGTAAACTGTACACAAGGGCCACTTGGGTAATATTGGCAATGAAGATTCACTTTAGACTCTAGTACTATGTTTTTTATCAGTCATACCTCATCTTCTGCATCTGCTGCTGAAGTTAACTTGAGCACAGCTTCACGTTTCTCTTGGAAACAGCCAGCAAGGAAGTTGGCATGTCTCATGAACACATTAATTTCTTCACTGGTAACTGGGTTCTTCTCACTTACTTTGGCCATCATCAGCTCTAACAAAGTAACTCTAGAATCAGAAAACAACTCGTTAAGCAAATTCACTAAGCCGTACAGCATAACCTGTGGAATAAGCAGATATAGTTGTTAAAATTATATACACAATTAGAATGCTACTGACAGAGCTGATTTTTAAAAATTAAGAAGTTTTAAGAACATTGGAAATCAGTTCCTGTTCACTGGTTTATTTCTGCAAACTATTAATTTAATTCATCGTTCAATTAATACGATCTGGCCAGACAGCCAAGTCAATATTTTTCTCAAGCCTATTTCAATTTCTAATTCCTTATGGCCTAACACAACATTACTGTGACTACATGTTCCATATGTCTAAAATTTCCACCAAAACAGCTCTTAAAAGCTGTTGTTAAGTTCAGCGAAATAAACTCAGACTATTTGACAGCTTCCCTTTGAAAATACCAGCTTTTCATAGCCCTTGCCTTGCACAGTCTTTCACTAATTCTCCTCTCCAACCCCAAGCCAATTCTGAGCAGGAACAGGGGAAATAAAAATTGATATGCACACTCAGTTCCTTACAGCTGTTTTATAATTGCCACTAGATGGACCAGAGTAAATCCAAGCTAATTACTCATGTACCCAGTAAGAGTTACTCAGTGTATTAAACCAGCAAGTAAGTGGATACATAACAAAGTTGCTCTATAAAATGTACTTGGGTCGTTTATTTTAACGGCTTTAAAGTAATTTTATTTCGGATCTCCCTTCATGTTGTCAGGGCAAACTGGGCGTATTTTGTGGAAGCAGGACTCTCACATGGCAGAGATCCTCCTGCAGGCTCCAAGTTCAACCCCAGCGCAGAGGAGCACATGGGTTAGCAAAGTCCCACTGTAATTCTCTCAGCCTGAATGAGCGCTATTTATTGAATTAATTCAAGAGCAGGCTCAGGGTTTTCTTTCAGTAAAATATTTGCAATTCAGATGGAAGGACTGACATTTAAACATGTGGAATAGTTCAAATGCTTTTTCTTTTTTTTTCCTCCTTTTTTTTTTTTTAATTTACCAAGCAGGTTGCCACAAGGGGAAGAGAAATGTCTTTTTCTGTGGAAAAAGCACGGTCACTGCTTTATTAACCTCCAAGAACCCAACCCTATTAATCACGTAACAGCTACTCAGTTCTTGCTAAACTCAACCCTCAATGTCATTAATATGGCTGCATTAAACAATTATCTGAGTGAGGACAAAAAGCTTTTCAACACGGCAGCACAGAAAAGCGCCCAACACCATTTGGGAAAGGGTGGACAGCAGACAGAAGGCTGTCAAACACTGGTAACCTCTCTCACAGGCTTTGCTTACGTATGTGACACAGCACCCAACACCGAGCTGTCATTCTGTTTGTTCTGCAGGTCACACCTGGGTACCACACGCTCACCCATCTCCACGCTATTGAAGTCCAGTCACCCAACAACCCTAACTGAAGGAAGCCTTTCAGATTTGGCATGCTATACGAAAATCAAGTTAACTATACAGACACGTCATTCATACCCAAGACAGGACTAGATTTTACGTGCCAGTTTTTACCAAGCCTAGAGCCTTTCAAGTATATGCTCAACTAAGAAAACAGGCTGCTCACAGACTTTATGATTATGGGAATTATAATAAAATACTACAACAGAATTCCAGTCAGCTGTTCTTGTACCAATAGTCCAAATAATACGTTTAACAACAACATGGAATTCTTCTGTAAAGAAGTTGGAGGGTCACCACATACTTGCATAAAATGTATTTGTGAGGTTAAATTGTTGCCAATAGGGGAATTTTTTGTATTACTCTTCCTCTTGCAATATAATTGGGTGGCCTTTTAGACAACCATAATCCTTTTGGAGAAATAGGAGTGACATTAAAACACCACCTGTATGTAATTTCCTGTTTTCTGTTCTCTTTGAGCATGCATGTCAAAACCATTTTCCTGAGTTTTCTTCCAGGCACAGTCATTCAGGACATGCCCATCTTTCCCCTGAATTTCAAGCAAGTCTTGCCATTCAGCCAACAATTTCCTGAGAGAAACACTTTTTGTTCTGGTGCAAGTTCCCTTACACTCCTTTCTTCTATTGTTTCTCTCAGTTTTCTTCCAAGACTCACCCAAATTCTTCCAAGTTAGTTCTCCCACACAATGCAATTTTCTCATTTCTTTTAAAAGATCTCACAACTGTTTACCCATTCAGATAAGAGAGTTTACTCCTACTTGTTTGCCTATAGCTAAGTACAACAGATATGACAACTGTTAGTACCAGTTTTAGTATGCCTCATCATGAATTTTTGTAACACTGAGTTCAATATCTAAAATCTAATGTTGTATATTATATTTATTATAATATTTCTATTTGGAAATGATCATGCCATGTCATCTTCTTTTCCTTAGGCACCACTTAGGAAGACTTTTTGTCAATCTCTTGCCTTTTTTTTCCCCCTAGTCAAATTCAATCCAGTTCTTCATGAAGCTCATCAAATTGGCAAGAACTTAAAACAACTACTATAAAGTATTTGCAGTCATCTGTAAAACACATCGCTGTCTCCTACAGTCTGCAAATAAACCACTGCATTGAAGTGCAATTTAAATCTGGAAGCTTGTTATTGCAAAAGTCCTTCTAAGCCTGTTTAAAAGTAGTATTGTAAAATTCTATCAATTTCATTATTGCCAAACAATTTTTGTATAAAGCATACTTGGTTTAAAACCTCTTAGCAAGTGCGAGACACTTGGGACATTCTTTCTCTGCAACTGGGACTTCTCTTTCCTGAAATGCTTCACTGACAGCAACGGTTCTACGACAAATTAGGCCTGTCCTTGAAATTTTCCAATTCTTTCATCTTCAAATGATACTTGTAAGCACCCTATTAAATGAAAACTGATGAACTTGTGAAGAACTACAATCCAACGCTACCTTCAGCTATTCTGTGTCTTTGAGCATTATCAAGAACAAAAACCTACCACGATGTCGGCATTAGCAGCCCTGTAGCTGAACATAAGCAAAAAGCGGTGTCGCTAACACTATTTGAGTGCCCGTTGCCCTGCTGGTAATTGGACCAATGACTCCATCATTCACTGAGAACACTTCACATGAAACAACAAAAAAATCAAAACTAAAGATGCAAGTAGCTGAGCATCTTAAAAACACCTGAAGCCATCCAGTTCCATTTTTGTTGCTGTTAATTAAAGCAAGACCCCTTCTTAAAAGGGACAACACAGATGTACTCATCTTGAAGATTTTACAAGGTAATTAAGACTATCAAGGCATTAACTTACATTGTCCATGCTCAAGGCTAACTTGGATTAAAGCAAAGCAAGCTTTTTCTAAATACATCTGCCAAACACTTGTACACATGTGCTGGGAAATCTCAAATCTGGCAAAGAATTCAAGAATCTATAATCTTTTGGCTCAATACCATAGCCATATGTTTCTGCAATAATCACTTGCAAAGACACAGCAGGCATTGTCACATCATCATACACTTTTTAAAGCCAGAGTACCATTAAAAAAGCTGATCATAGTACTACAGTATTTATTTCAGGCCATTTGCAAACGCAGACATGCAACACTGAAGTGCTTACATTTGTCTAGAAATGAAAGAGAAAGCTGTTCAGAAGTCAGGAATTTGTCTTTTAATTGAAAATTCAGATTCCAGATCCACTTCTGCAACAAGAACTACTTCGTGGCATGCACCACAGCCACAGTATCACAAATGCACTACGTTTCAACTACAGAAAATATTTTGAATAGTGCGAATGCTGTGAATAGTGTAAATAACTGCGGTCACACAACTGCATACACTTTGGTTATCTAAGGCAACTGCCAACTTTAAGAGTCACCGCTAACGTATGTATTCGCAAACTTTCTCGGCATAGTAAATTTTGTTTCAGTAAATACGTTTAAAGTAAGTGTATTTAATGTGTATGACAGAGAATACTGTAACTGAGAGTTACCATATATTCATGAGCTCAAGCTGCTTTCCTCAGACACCTCAATACCACATCTGTCTTGTTCTTCATTTATATGACTTAGTCAGCCTTATTGGACACCCAATGCGGCAACTCTTGCGGTGAAAGCTCCTTGTCTCATTTTGAAACAATGAATTCCCTATGCTTTGGTTTATACGGTTACTTTTTTCTCCAGTTAATGACAGTCAAAATGTTTTTATCTGAATTGGATTTCTCTCCTCATATATCCCAAAAGAATGCATTCTTAAATATGCTAACTTTATAGAGGAAGATGCCATAACAGGGTTTTCTTCTATAGCTCAGATGCAAAAGGGCTATTTCTACACCACTTACTTCCATATGTTTGACAGTATATTAAGCAGTATCAAATTAATAATCAACTGTACTGTGATTATGTTATTGAAAAACTTAATTGAGTTCACTTGATTTGAAAAACTTGTGAGATTGATATTAAATTCAGCAAATATGCTGTGACTGGCCATCCCACATGTGGTTATCCATATGATGCCTACAGCAAAAGCCTTTCAGCTGCAGCAGCCGATTACCGTCTGTAGCATGGTGTGTGCAACCAACCCAGCAGAGACCTTTCTACAAACTAATTACATCTATTGCTTTAAGTACAATTGAACACCCTAACCCAGTCCTGGCTGTCCTCAGGGGGATTACGAAAATATACAAACTGCCATTCATGACATCCCCCAAAAGAATTGAATCTGGATCATGCACCTAAAACAGTCTACCTGCTAAGTTAAGGAGCCCCTACCTCCAGGCACAGTAAGCACACAGCTCATCTTCATTCCCATTTGGTCAGCCTGAATAAAGGAGGAAGACAGTATTTTCCTCCTTATCATTCCCATCCCTTGTTTAATGGTATTTTATCTATGGTTCTCAACCTATCAAATGCTCTCTCTTTGCCTGCCATCCCTTTATGATCTCTGATCAGCCTTTGTATCACCATTTGTGATAACACTGTGGCTTTAGTCACAGCAAAGAAATAGAGGAAAAACAAACACACACACGCACGCATATTAAGGGACTACTTTGTCTTTCATCTGCAAAAACTATAGGGGGAACTTGCAGTTTCCCTGGGCAAATGGGGAACAAAGTAGCCACGTTCAATACATAAACAAGATCACAAGATCTTCAAGCAGCTCGAGGAGCTGTAGAATTACAGGACAGGATTTCCCAGAGTTGATTATTCTAACTTAAATATTTTATCTTCCACCATTGTTTCTTAAAGCAATTGTGACTGAACATTTTCCTAGCTATAGCAATGGCCATTTCCAATCAAATGGCTAAACGCATTTACATTTACTCAAATGCTTGAAGGAAGCCTTCTGTTGAAGTATTTTTATATTTTCAGTAGCAGAAATACGAAAAGATTAAGTAATCACAGGCATCTGAACATCCACATTTTTTAGGTTCTGCTAACCAGTATTAGATACATTTCGAACTTCAGTAACAGCTTCCTTTAAATTTCTTGTAATTACAACAGGACTATGAACAGCTGAGGACATTTCAAATACAGCTGGAAAACACTACAGGGTGTGGTGCTCTTAAGGAATCAAGACACAGGCATGAAATCTTGTATTTTTTTTTCTTTTTTTTTTTTCTTTTTTTCTTAGTATTTCTTTACCAAGTAATGGCGCCAACCTGGATTCTGCAACCCTATGTAAATCACTGCCAGTTGTGGCTAAGCTGTAATGTTAACCAACCAATTTAAAACCATTACTGACATAGAAACATGTATTTAGAGATTTTGTGCCAACTATGAAACCACACAGTTTTTCAATCATGTGAACAGGATACTCTATATGGAATGCTAAATACTAAAAGCCACATTGGTTTTTGGGGTTACCTTTCTTGATTGCTCAGTTTGGCATAGAGGGCTTCTACCAACTCTGGACATTTCAGCAAATGGTCTGTAACAATCAAGAACCTAAAAAAAGAAAAAAAGTGTTACTGGTGCTACAAAAACAGCATCTACATTTATTCCAAATGGTACTCGTTATTTTTGCTCCTGGATGACCATGTGACATGCTTGTGGTCCTATTTGTTAACAGATACAAATTGTCACAAAATAATCGCACATTGTTCTGCAGTATTTTTCCTAATAGAGCAATGCCCATTTCCCATCAATTCAGTGCACTTCTACTCAAATGCTTGAAGGAAAGCTGGTTAGAGTCTTTTACCAGTTATACAAAAGGCATACCACAATTCAAATAATACCACTCATCCAATTGTTTATGTATCTCAGCAAAAAGCCAAAGTTCAAACTTGAAAACTACTACGCTACTCGTTACAACACTGTTTTTAAGCACACCAGTCAAAAAAGTGCCCAAATAATTTCTCTTTCAAAAAAATTCTAACAAAGCATCAAAACAAATAGAAACTTCTTTGTCAGATGCCAGGCAGCAATATACTGTTCATAACTTACAAAAAATACCCTCCTGGTGAAATAGGAATCTAACCTGATAACCAAATCTAAATCCTTGAGGCAGGTAGGTATGGTCAGTCTACCCTTGTGCTAATGCCAGAATTTACATTGATCACCTTCCCAGGCACCAGTCTCAGCAGTCAATAGCAGATGCTAATCATTTCATTTCAACCCAAACACGTACTCTCAGCATTATGGGAAAGAAGCAAAGTATGTAAAAATATTTTTCTCCTGAAATTCCATTCCTATGAGTACTGGCAGTGCTATATATGCTGCACAGGTATATATATATACACTAAACTGCATTTTTAAAGCAGCATGTCTACCTATTAAATATAAAATAATTACAGGTCAAATCTCGGAGCACCCTCTAAGCTGATGAAGCTACTGAGAAAGAATAACATGAAAACCAAGCGATTTCAATATTCCCTCCACCTCCTCCCTACTTTTCACTTTGCTGACAGTCTTTTATTTTATGTATCTGTAATCCATTACTTAGCTAACAGTAAGGTCACATAGAAGCCTTCCAGCTGCAACAAAGTATTTTTTGGAAAAATACTCAATGACAATTGGGGAAATAGGAGAACAAGAGGTCCAAAAGATTAATAGCTATTATATTTCTAACGGTAACTGTGGACTTAGCCAGCCTCTGGTTCAGTTACTGTAAACTAGTTTTTTTTAAGAGGAGGAGGGAGAAGAAAAGCTATTTTGTGTTGTGCTTTTTTTTTTTTTACTATTTGTACACACGTTCAAGGAAAAAACAAAAGTATAGGTGTAGGGAATCGTCCACCTCTAATTGGCATTCTGAGTAGTGTAGCATCGATTCAAGAGTTTCCCAACACAAATTTGAACCTACAGACTTCCTCAAAGTCAAGAGCACAAACGTATTCCAACTGAGCAATGCAGACTCAGCCGTAACAACTGAATCAAGCCATCAGCAGGGCAGGCAAGGGGGGAACACTTCTAGAATTCCTGAACCAACAATTCACAGCATATGAGCCATCTACAGAATGGTAACAACTGACTTTACTTTTCAAGGTTTTTATCTGGAGCTGCTGAAGAAAAAAGCATAATAATCTGAGTTATGCAGAACACACAATACTTAGCCTCATAATGTACAAATTTCAGCTGACAATGAAGTATGGCAAAAGAACATTTAAGGAGACAATCAGAAGGCTGATTTTTCAATTTTGCCATTGGGACTATGAATTTAAATCTGAATTTTCATGATTAAACTTATATTGAGGAAATCTTGACTATTTGCCTCAATAAAGCAACCAATAATTATCACAAAGGGATCTACGGCTACGAGGAGCACATTAGTGATTACTATTGAAAAGTAGAAGACTTGTATTACAGTTGCTACTAGGTTCTACAGTATTGTATTTATTCGCACAGTTCTTTCACATTCTGTGGATTAGACCTCTACTGTTGAGGAGCTTGCAGTATTTCAGAACAAAGGAGCATAGACTTCCGTATCTGCTTCTTACGCTTTTAATTTCATGACATGATATAACACCTCAGAAATTTCTGCTTCTGTATTTAAGCTTCTCTTTTATCTTATCCACTCATCATGAAGAATACAGCACAGAGATAACAGAAGAATTCGTAGTGGAATAAAGCACTTTCAACTCTTGCTACTATGCCCAGAAATTTTGTTGGTAGTTAAGCATGAATGCAACAAATTAAATCTCATGTCTTTACTCCTTAGCTCTCCTGTTTTTCATTTGGGGCAGGGGAGAATATGAGGGAAAGTAAGACCATCCACAACTCTGAAATAAAAAGACATTCAGTTTTGGGTTACTGACTGAATATGGCATTTCAGATGCACACAAAAGGCTTTGGTAGAAGATTTAAACTTCCTTCAGGGACCAACAGCAGAACCACTGGCATAAACTGAGGACCACCGCAATTTAGTGAAGGAAATGGTGAAAATTAAAGTTGTTATGCAAGCACAACACAGTAACAAATGAACAGTGTTAAATATGCCAGTTTTCTTGACTTTTTAAAATTGTTTGGCTAAAATCCTAAAAAAAATCAAGTGCTTACATAGTAGATAAATACCAGAGGAGATGTTCAGTTCAAAGACTTTACAATAGCACAAGGGCTGCATTGTACCAAATTGAACTTGAGAAGCAGCCAAGATGAAATGGTATAATCTACATTTGCACTCAGTATATTCCAAATGACCACTAAGCTTGCTCCAATCAAAGCCGGGTGTAAGCAATCAACTTTATCATCAAATGTCATGCTCTATATTAAGCTGATTCGATCCCATTAGCAAGTTTAGAGAAGTGTCCCTCGTCTCAGAAAATGAGGAGGAAAACCCCCACACATGTTTTAATAGAAAGAAGAAAAAGATACGGTGATTCTCTATTTGATGAGCAAACTTATCTTCCAAACTCAAAACGAAAAGCATTTTTCATCATGCTACAATAATATCATTCTATCCAAGACATTTAGTAAGAATGAAATATTGATTTTTATTGTAGTTCAACAAACAAATGTAACAAATCATTCAAATTTTGAAGAAAAAAGAAGAAAATTTAGACAGCTAACCTTTCAAAGCCATATCACCAGTCTTTTTAGATGTTAAAAAAGCAATATGCCTCATTAGGAATTGTTTAGGACCAGAATATATTTTAGGAGCAGATGTATTTTTTGGCCTTGCACAACAATATAAGCACCCTATCAAAATGATTAGTACAAAACTATTTAATAACAAATGAAACACACGTGCTGTCACAAAGATGTCTAGAAACTAGACAATTCATCCCACTTGAACACCAGTACTCGCTCAAAGAAAGACTAAAGAAACATTTCCATATTTAAGGCTCAACCAAATATTGAGCATCACAATCCTCTTCTCCTGAGCTGAATCAAGTACAGCAGTGAACATCTTTCCACCTTCAAAAGGCATTACCCATAATGAATGCATCCTCCTTACCAGTCATGACACCGTCCATCAAGTCAACTTGCAGGTCTGGAAGACTGAGTTCAGATTACCTGTAATAGTAATTACCTGTCTTCTGATTCAGAAGACACTCTTGTTCAATTTGATAGCTACATCTGAAAGGTGCTAAAAAGAGATTTATTTTTACTTATGTGCAAAGTTGGAATCATTTTTTCTGAAGAGCTACCAAGAAAAAGCTGGAAGATGACTCGCGATACAATCACTTCCCGCTGCCTTCTGTCCACAAGATATACAAGAAGGAACAAGTGACAAGATAAATAAATGTGTGAGGCTGGGCTTTGAAAGATTGAGGAGATCTATGCCAATACACCGCTACTGCAAATAGAAAATAGAAGGTACTAAGGCCTCTACAATTAAGGAAACTTTTCCAGTTTTGTCAGTACTATTTAAAACCACCGTTGAACTTGGAACTTGCAAAATAACTCTAACTTTCCTGGAATTAAAAATAAGAATTACTTTCTGGAGAGCAAAAGAAGGGGGCAGGGGACACCCTAAACTATCAGAGGAAAGACAGAGAAGAGACAGAGTTGCCAGACCAAAATGCAAGAAAAAAAAAAGGTAACATTTTCTGGTTTCTGCACCACATGCATACCAACTAAGCACTCTACTGAGGAGTTCCATCTTTGACTTTAAATCGGTGTCCAAGGGCAAGACTCCTTGCCACAGGAGCACTAGTTTGTCCACGCTTTTTTCCATAAGCCAGGACAAAATAATCAAAGGCAAAAAATGGGGAGGGGGTGCCCCACATCCTAATCTTTACAGTCATCATTGAGCTGTGGTTTCAAAAAGAGAAAGTGGATGTTCAGAAAAATCTTACTTCCAATGCCAAACAGCCAACCACACTCTTAATATCGTTTTTCTGGAAGCCAAAAGGCCTATTATGCCTCTTATTTTAAAATGGAGGATTTTCGTTCCTTGCTCTTCAGGAATCAAAAATACAACCTGTTTTTTCTTTCTACAGTAGCTACACTGCCCCATGCACACACTTGGAAAAACTGATGACACAAGCTATGCTCTCATCTCTAATGGAACCACCAAAGTATTTCTAAAATAAACAGCTTTTAGAATACACATTGGTCTTGGTTAGGATAAATTATAATGTAATTTTGTTCTACTTTTTCCTAATTATTTTACAAAACACATATGTTTGCAGGTTCAATATTCTAAAATAGATCTCATGGCATTCTGTGCTGGTTTCTCTTCTAAATACAGTAGCTTCTGAAATGTGTGACACACTTCTCTGCTGTTGATTAATACTAACCCAAAAGGGAGTGGATGTGGATGTGTGGGGAAACACAGAGGAATGACTTTTGAAAGGCTCCACAATTTTCCATAGCCTAAGGCACAGCTCTCTGCATGTTTTAAGAAAAAGCTTTTACTGAAGAAAAAAAAAAAAAATAGTGCTTGGCAAGCCTTTTCAGCGTACTGCACATATGACATGGGATACTGCTTGTGCTTTCTTCTTGCTTTGGAACTACAAAGGAGTTTGTTACAGAGGGCTCTTCAGACCTTCATAGTAATCACAGAAAAACAGAGTGAGTAGGAAATACATTTCAGTTACTGAACAGTGTATCCCATCTTTGTTCCTGAGAGGAAGGATATGTCCAATTTCCAGATAGCATCTTTTGGTAGGCAGCAGCTCTTGAAAGAAGACAGCACTGGAAAAAGTATTAGCTTATGAAGTAAGTATATTTGCTAACATGTTTAAAATATGTTCAACTTAACATGTCAACACTTCAGAAGAATTAAATGTATACCAGTACAGAGGTTTATTAAAAAGACAGAAGATACACCAAAAATAAAATGTCTCACAAGGGCTTCAAAAACCATGCTCATCCCTTTGCATGTGAACAGAAGATGGAACATAGGGGTGGAGGAAGCAGAACCAAAAGATGCATAAACACAGAAAGACCGATCACAGTTTAAGAGACAAATCTTCTGCTGCTAGGGAACAGATAGAAAGCAGCTAAGTAATACTAAAAGGAAAAAAAAAAAATCACAAGAGAGTGGAAGCAACAGAACTGAAGTTGAGAGGTTTAAAAACTTTGCATGTGCAAGAAGTATTTCAGAGGGAATGCTAATCCCACAACTATGATCATGAGCAGAGCAAGATGGAAGCAACAGATCATAACCAACCTCTGAAAGAGGGACCCTACATTAAAGGGCAAGGTCTTAGGACTAAAGAAAGGACAGAAATGGTCACTCATGCACCAGGCTGTAGCAGCATTGAAGTTTTTCATCATAGTTTGAGGGTATTAATTCTGAAGCTAACAGCCTAGATAGTAGCTGCATGTTGCAAAGAACAATATGTTTCCCAGAAGAAAACTGCACAGCAAAGAACTGTCAAGAAGATAGGATAATTTAATTAGCGTATGCCATAAATCAAACCAAAGAAAGGAAACTAACTTGTTGCTGCAGAGACAACGTCTTTGCGAAAGGCATATGCTTTGAAGTATGTTCTGTTAACATCATACTCCTTGAAACTTTCTGAGAGCAGCAAGCTCCGGGCACTCTTTCCAAGCCCAACTACAGATCCAAACATTCAGGACAAGACAGGTAAGTTTCAACAGCTTTCAGTCCTGAAAACTTCCAGTTTCTTCTTGCTCTAAGATTTTAGCCAAAAGCTACAAAACAAAGGGGTATACAGCCAGTCAGGCAATGTTTTGAAGAACCTCAGTTGGAGATACACAATCTGCTTCCTCAGATCATTGCTCTCGGGAGTTTGACCAGCAGCAGCAACTTCAGAAGAGCTCCTAGTATTCAAGGTTACATGATTGCTAGCCTGAAACAAGTTCAGGAGCTGTGTTGACTAGAAGTTTAGAGGCAGTTTAAAAACACATTGTCTAATATATGTTAATTAATACTATTTTTAAATGCAACAACATTTAGTATTAAAGATGGCAAAGGTAGCAACATTAAAAAAATCTTGGATCTGTTTAGAGGACCAAGCTTCTAAAAAAAGAAAGAGGAGGAGGTATCAGTTCTTAAATCAAGAAAATACTTATTAAATGTGTGAATTACATTCTGCAACTTCAAAGATTTCAGAGATAGAAGCATTTCTAATGCTTACAAGTAACCCCACGCTTAATGAAATGAGCCTTCAGATCATCTGGTCTGGATAAACAGGTATGATCATACAAGGACTGAATACAAAATTTGACCAGGGCATTCCTTACAGAGCTGACTTCCTTCTTAAATTTATTAACTATTTCTTAGCTCATAGCCTGCCACAGAAAATACTTAATAAAAAGTGCATCACTCATGAAGACACACTTACGCATGCATCACAGCACTGTTACCGCCCTTTCTTCAAGTTCTGAGGCAGTTTTTGTTATGCCGTCAATCTACAAACGTTTTAAAAATGCATCAGTGCTTATAGTCTCAAAATCTCACTATGCTGATCTGCAAAATAGCTCTCCTCTGTTTCAAAAACTGCTTAGAAAGTGAATGGCCTGGCTTTCCGTCACGGATTAGATTCAGGAGTCGCTAAACCGAGGCCTTATAACCCACCCTTCTCAGGAAGCAACACAGCAAACACTTCAGACATTCCCTCTTCCCCAACAGGAGATCCTTGTCTTCTACTGAACATCTTGTGATTTGAAAAGTAGGCAAATGTGACAGGAAAACACCAAAAGGCTACATCCTGCCTTTAAAGAAGCTTCCTTCACTTTCTTTAACTGGGAAAGGGAGTTATGGCAGACAGAAGAGGAATTGCAAAAGGTCCGCTACCAACAGCTGCTTCTAAAAAAGGAGCTCTGAGGAACTGCTCAGAATAATCTCAAATTTCCTCTGACAAAGCCTTCTCCCTTCAAAACTGCTGTGAGAGTAGAGGAAGAAGCCAAAAGGCGTCACACTTGGAAAGAGGTTCCGTTCTTCCTGAAATTTCCCTACGGACTTTTCGAGCTCGGAGATGGAAAACCGGACTTTAAACATGAATGTGGGATCATGAACAGAGGAAGAATTGCCAATTCACCAAAAAAAGGATTATAAAGATGTGCTTGCCCTCCTGTGATGGGTGAAAAGTGGAAAACTCTACATGTTCTAGCTGAATGGAATAGTGAGGTCCCCATGGGAGAGACTACAGTTCTGCCAATGGCCTTAAATCCAAATATTTGTCCTGGAAGTCCTCCCTCTGTCCTAACGGTTCACGGGAGCAACTGCAAAAATAACTTGTGGAATTCACTGGATACTAACTTAGAGGAACATTAGCTTATAAATTTCAGTGCACAATAAAAGGGAATAAAACCGTGAATAAAAGTTTTGCCTGTAACCAAAATTCGCCTGGTTATTCAAAGAAAGATTTTCAATGCCTAAAAGCAGCATTTGACAGCAAAAAAGCTCAGCCCGGAGGAATAAACACATGTGGCATTCACTTTTTATTCAGTATAATATGAAGCCGGATGTTCTAGCTGATAGACAAGAAGGTAGGCAGGAATTAAGTCATACTTTTAACTTTAAAAGTAAGAACACCTTAATTTCAGTCATTTGTGAGTCCAGGAGTGAGCATGACCTCTTGGAAGAAGAATAGTTTGTATTCCGGCTCAGCCATATAGTGCTGTAACAGCTGCTTAGAAATGGTTGCTGTGCACTTTGTTAGCTGTGGCACAAGGGACCCAAATCTTTACAACAGAGTACTGGCTCTGTTGCAAATACTGCGGCTATGTACATTCGTTTAAGCAATCCTAGTGGTATGTACTTCAGTGAGAGCTGAAGCACAGCTCCAAATTTTCAATGAATTGCTGACAAAATATTTTTTCTACAGTCCAGCCAGAGAGGCATCCAAACCTTAGCTTCGACTTAATAAGAAAAGCGACAGAAATCTTTAAATGCACTTTTACGTGACTATATCTCATGCATATCCTTCCATATCAGAAAGTAACAGTTACTCAATGAGAAAAAAAAAAAAAAGTGCCTTAGTAATGAACCATGAATTATTTCAAACCAGAAAGATTATATGCAATGATAAAACCGGACACCAAAGCAAGAGCAGCAATACTCCAGAGTCCAAACTTATCCTAAACATATACTCAAAGCAACAGCAACTATGTCTGTCCTTCACACACACGTTACTTTCTTACCACCCCCTCTGCACCAAGTAGACCAAAAATATTACATATATAAATGTCATCATTTCTTTCAGGATGGAAATCACTTTTTTTTTTAATCTAATATGAAGAAAGAACATATTTTGCCATTTAAACTAACTTCAGAATGACAAATATTCTCACAGTAAGAACCAATGAATACAAGGGAGAAGCAGAGAGTAAATGTGTTTCCTGAGACCGGACATATTAGAAACAGAGTATTAGAAGAACAAATGATGTGATGATCAAGAAACACATGGGAATAGGTACAAGATGAATCACAAAAAGCCTCTAGAGCTACAAAGAGAAAAATCAGCTCCTTTCTAGCAAGGAATTATCTTTTTCACTTTCAAAGTAATGCTATTTGAATACCTATTCAATGCTCGATAGTGCATTGTTGCAATATACTTTTTGGTTTAGATTTTGTACTTGTGAATGCACTTTACCTATGTTGACTTGAAAACAGTGCTTACATTATTGAAAGATTTCCATTTATAATTCAGTTCACGATGACATTATAAAACGCCAAGAAACTTATACTACAAACTCATTACTTTTTCTTTCAGTTGGGAAAACTGATAATAAGCTTTGAAACTCAACTAGACAACGTTTAAGTACGAGGAAAAACCCCATACGTATTTACTTAATGTCTGGAAGATGTTAGATGCTTTTTTTTGTATAAGCCCTGTATGAGGAACTCTGCATTCTGACAGCAATTAAGAGGGTAAACATTCTGCAACTGCCTTATGGCAGGACTAGGATTACTCTTTTCTACCCATGTCTTCTCCTTCAGCACAGTCTTCTGTGTTGTGTAGAAGTTTACCCCTTTTTAATTTCAAGATTACTCTGAAGACTGACCCTTTCCCACCCACAAACATCCATAAAGGATGTAAGACATTTTCATTGTAACATCAACAGAATGCACTTCAGACTAGAAAGATCAGGGAATTGGATACCTTGGCATTTATTCTGATGATGTATTTATCCTCCAATTACCTTCAAAATATAAATTTAACAGCATGACAACGTCTTCCAGCTTTCCCTGGCTTTCATATCTCAGTCAAAACAGATTTCAGCATATCTTCAATACGTAAAGAAAATGAAGGATAATCAAGATAATGACCTGAAAAGCAATATTTCACGTGTTTATATTGACAGGATGCCATAACTAGAGACTCAATTTGTCACTTCTGAAATAGAAGTCTGATTGCCTGATCCTGAAACTAAGTTTGCTTTCTGAAAACTAGTTATGTCCCAAGCAAATTGACCTGGTTATGAAAAAAGCCCAGCCACATACAAATTTTGAAGTAATTTTTTTCAGTACAAAAGCAAACTATTAAGTGACATTTACTTTTCATTCAATCATCTTAATTCTGTTTAAAGACTTTCTAAATAACTAGTAAAACCTCAACAATTCTTCCTAATTAAATTTTGAATTTAAACATGACCTTCAAAAGAATTCTACAAAAACATACAAACTATCCTTTTTTTCCACATCATATAACAATTAAATGAATGTGTATCCTTGGTGATGCAGGGCAGAACATTTCTCAAATGCATAACTGACAACAATATTTACAAGAATGGCCATTAGCAAAAAATATAAAAGCTCAATGGAATAAAACCAGTGATAAGGTGCTTTTAAAGTATGAGAGTGAAACGTGCAAGATTCACAAACAAAATGCCTGTGTTTTGGTATAAAAATGATTGCATGTTGCACTAGACAAAAGATTTGTTAAAAGAAGAAAAAATAAAAATTAAAAAAAAAAAAAAGAAAAAGCCCTACACTTTATATAGTACTCACAAGCATTAGTCACACAAGTCTTCTTAGCGTGACCCAGTAATCAAAGACTGTAAGACTATATTCTGCATTAACTTTATTTCAAAAATCTCCAAACCCAGCAAACAAGTATAAATTGGTTTGCATTCTGAAACCCTGTTTCATTAAAAAAGACCATGATTTTAAAAGACCTGTTTATAACCTCAACAAAAATAGTCTTATTTTAACAGAAATCAAACCAGTCAGTGAATGCATCATGAAAATTATCTCTGTACCAAATTACTAACTTCTAAATAGATCTTCATTTATTACTTAGCAGTGTCACAAATTTAGACATTTTAATACAAAGATTTACATTAGAAAAACACTTAAAGGTGTGTGTGGGGGGAGCCAGGAACCTAACGATACATACGACCACTCAGCCTCCAACTGCTCTTTGTAGACTTTCAGGACACGGAGAGTCACAGTCAAGTTCCCAGGATCCAGGAGTTCTTTCACTTTCTCTGAATTAAGGCAGTTGAACAGGACCATACAACAATAGGTAACAATTTTCTCATCATCGTATGTTAGGCACGTCCTTCAAGAGAAAATAAGGAGTTAAGAGAATAAGTTAAAACTGAGTGTGGAAAAACAAGACTATCGGCATTCAGCTCGCTGAGTTCTTCTTTGCTTACTTTCAGAGAATCATGAGTTTGTCATTGCCTAGGAGGGACAGAAGTTATCTGCTTCTATCATCATAAGGTCTTTTTACATCCAGTGCTGACACGTGGGCTCCAAGAAACACAAACAGAATGAGTATCAAACTGAATGAATGTGCCTTTGTTACTAGCTCAGTACGAAAAATGTTGCCAAACACATCAAGATTGTCATGTGTCAGCACTAAATCATTTATATAATATGCCATTACACACAAGTCATCAAACCTCGAGGAAGATAGTCTGGTGAGCTTAGGTGGCAGGCAAAAGGATTGGAAGACACAAAGATTGAATCACTTTTGCAGATAACATTTGATCCACAAATACTGACAGGTCTGCACAGCAGCAAAGTGAATAAGGGAAAAGTTGTGTTATTGGAAATTAGTATAAATACTTGAAAATATCTCTGAAATAAAGCTTATGTTTAAAGTTCAACATTTGACATGG
This sequence comes from Caloenas nicobarica, assembly GCF_036013445.1. Classification (NCBI taxonomy): domain Eukaryota; kingdom Metazoa; phylum Chordata; class Aves; order Columbiformes; family Columbidae; genus Caloenas; species Caloenas nicobarica. The sequence goes on from NC_088245.1 coordinate 74,734,203, forward strand.
AGTTTTCTTCCAGTTTCTGTTATATGAAACCAATTTACTGTCAGCTTAGAACAAACGGGCTTTTAAAGGTCCTGACTAACAAAAAAAACATCTACAGGATATGGTCTCAACCGTCCCATTCTCCCCAAAGTTATTTTTCAAATCTTCATGGTGCTAGTAGAGCTACAACTACCATGTACAAAAGATTTGAATAAAACCACAGAAACTACATTATTTAAAAAACCCTCATCCATGCTTACAAGAAGAGATCTGGGAAAGCACACTTCCAAATGCTATTCTGGGAATCTCCGTTTCCTGCAGCAATGTTTCCAAGAAACTGGAGGCTACAACGAAGAGCTGAAAAAAAACAACCCAGAAAATATATTAATAGGAGTTCAAAGAAACAGTAATAAATTTCATATATAAGACAAACTTTTCAACATTACAGCTATATGCTACAGAATCCATCTCGAGATTTGAGTGCAGTATTTCACTGCTATCGTACACAAACATTTGCATTTTCTCTTCTAATACAAATGATTTTATAAAATACTCTAGAATGATACGAACAACAAATCACTTGTTTTCCTCAGTTAGACTTATATGAATATCAAACACTGGTTATTAGTGATTAATAAGAACTCTTCAACTCTGTCAAGGTTTAAGATGGGTTGAAATCAATGAAAGGCCAGAGCTACCTACAGTCAGCACAACCTGAAGCAGCCCCACGCTGAACCAGCAGCTGCCACATGGCATTGGCCACTTTGCCTCTTCCAGATCTGAGGTGACTTCCTTCCTTGGATTACATTAACGCAAACAGGCCTCCTGTCATCACCTCAACTCTGCAAAACCAGCTCTGCCTGCTACCAAGAGAGCTCCCCAGGCACCCTCCCTAAGCTGGCCAGAGACAGCTTGAAAATGTTGTTGCAAGAGAACTGAATCTGTACCCTTGCTACTCATATTAAATTTTATTTAGCTGGACAAATCATTATATAATATGATGATGTGCTCAATACATTCTGATTTCTATCCCAGAAAAATTAAAGCCAGTACTCCAAGTAACTTGGTCTCCAATTTTAACGCTGAATTTATTATGGCAGATTTCTACTATAACTACAAAGGCTTTATTCCAGCCTCCTCTCAATATAGACTTAAAATACGGGAAGATGATATTTCATCATACAGGTTAATTTCCTAGAGCCCACAAAAAGATACGAATTAATGACAAACAAATGCATGAACCCACAGACCTTACAAAATCAGAACACTTTTTCTGGCACAATTTACAGCACTCAATAGTCCAGCACTTACTAATAGGTGGGCAAAGAAATTTAAAATTAAATGTTAAAATGCAGTTTAACAGATAGTACAACAGCTGGCTATTACAGATGGAGGTGGCTGATATTGCCAGGTTCTGAAAATATAAAATTAGGTCTCTCTGAAAGGTGCTGTGCCAGCTGGCAGACAGATTTCCTACAGAGGTCTGGGCATACATCCTCTTGGGAGCATTAAGAAAGCAAGTCTAAAACAGGTCACTTGGGCTTAGGGAACAGTAACTTTTTTTCCATATACATTTTTTAAGCCCAGAATGTATATGTCCTCTCTACACTGCATTTTGAATAATCTTCTCCTTTATGCTTCGGTTCCTAAGATCTGTTTTCTCTCCCTGCACACCTGCACTTTTTTATTATTTTCTGCCCGTCATTATGCTTCTGCTTCTCCCATCCCTCTGGTTCCCACCCTGCTGACTCAGAATTTTTCTGAAGGACAGCAAGCATGGGCATGCTACTGTTCTAGCAGACATTTCATGGAAACACTTCCCTGCTAGAAAAAAAAAAAAAAAAAAGGGAGTAAATCCTAGGAACGGGATATTATTTCTCTTGGTGAACCCTCTACCTACTATGAGAAAGATCTCTCAAAGAGACAAAGTTCATTATTATACTCCCATCTTTATTTGAAATTTGCTTGACCCTTTTCAGCTATCAATTACACTTTGGTTGTTTAAGATTAAGCTATGAAAAAAATACTACACATTTGCAGCACATTAATAAATATTTCCAAGTTCTCCATTAATCACACACTGGGGTCTTAATACTTGTGAAAGCAACCAACACTATACTTGTCTGGTTGTGATGTCTTGAACAAGTATGATGGATCCAGAAAAAGGTTACGATTCTGTGCATGTACCATGGGAAAAAAAAGTTCCATCTGTAAGTGCTTGCTTTTAACCACTAATGGTTAACATTTTTCTTTTAATTAGAGGACATAAATCAATATATGGGCAAGAAGACAATCTGCAAGACAATAGCAACTGTATCTATTCACAACTAAGCAGAAAAAGAGGATGTCTTGATAATGCAACATTTCCCCATGCAAATAAACTCATGTGATGAATCTCAACAATTCGAAAGGAAGATGTGATTTTACAAACACCTGGGAATTGAGCTATGTCAAGAGTACAGATGACACACAAGACCTAGCTAACAATTTGCAATTTGTCCAACCAATTCATGTGCTCTGTCCTGAGTACAATACAACTGCTGCACTGCTTCTGCAGTGCCTGAACTCCTTTTCCCTACCAATAAAAAAAAAAAAAAAGTAAGTCATATTACAAAAGAAATAACTCATTTCAGAGTACTTAGTGTGATGCCAGATCAATTACACATACCAAATATAGTTTGTGTACTGGAGCATGAATAGTCATGTTTTGGCTTCTGTGATCACAGATCTACATTTGAGAAGCCAGGTCTGTTTGGAGCTGATGGGATTCACCTGACTAAGTGGGACAACAAGCTGGCCAGACTTATAGGGCAAGACCCCACCTGGAGTACTGTGTCCAGCTCTAGGGTCCCCAGTACAAGGACATGGACCTGTTAGAGCTTTTCCAGAGGATGCCATGAAGATGATCAGAGGGCTGGAACACCTCTCCTATGAAGACAGGCTGTGAGAGTTGGGGTTGTTCAGCCTGGAGAAGAGAAGGCTCCGGGGAGACCTTATTGCAGACTTTCAATACATAAAGGGAGCTTATAAAAATGATGGAGATAGACTTTTTACCAGGGCCTGTAGAGACAGGACAAGGAGAAACAGTTTTAAACTGAAAAAGGGTAAGTTTAGATTGGTTACAAGTAAGGTATTTTTTATGATGAGGGTGGTGAGACACTGGAACAGGCTGCCCATAGAGGTGGTAGATGCCCCATCATTGTGAGTGTTCAAGGCCACACTGGATGGGGCGCTGAGCAACCTGGTTCAGTGGAAGGTGTCCCTGCCCATGACAGGGGGTTAGAACTAGATGATCTTTAAAGGTCCCTTCCAACCCAAACCATGCTATGATTCTATGTGTCATGGTCCAGCAGTCACAGATGGAAAGCCAATAATGAAGAGGGGCAAAAAATTAAAAGTGATTGAAAATTGATCCTCATGGGCCCCTTACGACTTGAGATATTCTATGATTCTATGAAAAGTTATTAGAGCACCACAAGACAGGCTCATCACAGCATGTTCTGTGAAAACACATTACAGTACTATATGGCATGACCATGTGGTTATGCTAAAACAAACACCACCCATACACACGCACAAACAAACAAAACCCCACAAACCCACAAGAGCACCTGGCAGTCTTGGAGTATGCATATATCTCATACGCAGCACTTCTCTCCAAAGATGATTCCATATAAAACATACTAGCCTAGCACCAAGCTACCAAGTGATAGTGAATTTTGATATGAGCATAGAAAATCAATAGTTTTGTATTTATGCTTTAAAAAAGAAAGCTCCAAAAAAAAAAATCCAACTAGAGCTGTTCATTCACAGCAGGGTATGCATGTGTTGAAAAATGCAAATGCTCCAATAAAAGTATTGCATTCCCAACTATGGAAGTCTCTTCTTAGCATTCAATTTCCACATTTTTCTTCTTTGTTTTACCTCTATTGGACTTGACTGCTGCAACATATGATTCAACTAAGCTTAGAAACCTGTAGAATAGAGATACTGCTTTTCTCCTCTCCAACAATTTTGCTGTCCTTACAGCAACAGCAAGAAAATTTAGAAGCCAATTAAGACAGACTTTAGAAGCTGATTAAGACAGACTTCATTGCACGGTATACCAGCTGAAGCCATTTTGCCATCCATTCAATATGCCATGTGCTTTCTGAAAATGGAAAGAAAAGAAAAAAAGACAGCAAGACTATTTCACGTTTCCCCTGAAAACTTACAGATCTTTATGAAACTAAAAATAATTGTCAACCAATCTTTCCAGCTGCATTAGCTAGTATTTGGGAAATATTACTCATAACAACTATAAAAACTTATGTCTTTTCCATAGGACTGATTTATTTAACATCTTAAGTCCATTCCCTAGCTGTTGGTATCTATAAGCACTGCCTTTAACAAATAATTCTGTAGCTATCGGCACAGCTAAATTTTAATTTAAAAAAAAATGTTACACTGTGTGTGGTCAACAAGACTATTTTTAACCTGATGGTCAACCACTGTGAAATTACATGTACTAAGATGTAACTTCTGATACACCGATCAACCTTAGAGCAGAAGAAATTTTCCCCCCATTGAGCTTTCAATGGTTCCTGTAAAAGCAGGATGTTCTTTAGTAAATGCAAATACTCAGATTACATGTTGCTTTCATAACCAGCCTGCAATGGGTTATGGAGAATTTTCTGGGTTCTACAAAAACAACCTCTTTATACAACAGGGTAACATGTAAAAGGAGAAATACTCTCTTCCTGATGAATTTTGGTACCTAAACGTTTGTCTACATGTAAACTGATCTTTTAGAGTCACTAAATGCAACCCATGCAAAAGGTGACACAGCTGCTATTACTTTCTGGCCCTCCATGAGAATGGCTCAAATGCGCTCCAGCAGTTCAGTACCTTCAAGATCACAGCTTCACTTGTTCCTTTCAGTCTCTTATGATCACACAGTAACTGAACCACACTCAAGCACACACTTTTCGTTTAACAATTCTATTGTAGTACTACCCAGATGGTCTGCAGGACACACATGAACTTTTCATAGGCCTGGGCCTATGTCATGCTCCTCCCAAAGATGTAATTTCACGCAGTGCCATTTGCATAATCAGACTGTGTATTACACTAAAACTGAAATCCTTGAAGTTAGTAGGACAAAGGCTTTAAGCATTATGATTTTAAAATGCAATACATTGTTTCCTTCTGCTCCACACGGTTAAGTGATACTATTTAAAAAAAAAATATTAAAGTTCCAGCACTAAAGCTAGAAGAGTTTATTGCTGGTAAGTCTCTACCAACAAGATTATCTGTAATTTCTCCCCCCAGTATCTTTCCTGGTTAGATTGTTACACGCAGCCATTACGCTATATTTTGCTGTAGTGTATATTATTTAAATGTTTATATTTATAAACATTTTTATGTCTTCCTTACAGAACATGAGTTTTTTCCTGGTGGATAATCAGACTTATCTTTCAAATTCCTACTACAATTTCTCTAGTCAAGAACAGGAGCCCAAGAACTTGCTTACCGGCCACCTTGAAAAACCTTGACGTCAGCTGCAGAGGCTTACAACAGTCATAGGAGATTTCCATTCCTCTTATTTGGGGCAGCACAGAAAGAGTTATAAGTACAATCCTTTGCCTTTACTGGAGTTACACAGAAATATAAAATAAATCCAGTCATAGCACGTATGAAGCTGTACATCATCACTTATCAGACTGCAAACATAAGGCTAGCAAACTTGCATATCTCTCTTTAATGCTTTGGTAACCATTAACTATGAATGAAAGATATAGCTGGTGTGCCCCCCTCTACACCAGGGGTGCGCACAAAGGTTTACAACTACTTAGACCAAATCACAGCCTCCCGACAGCCTGTACACCTTAAAGCTGTCTGTGAGCTTTGCCAATCTAAATTGTGGACCGCCAGCCATTATACAGACCACCAGCCATTATACAGACCACCTTCGGTTGTTTGTAAACAATGGCAGAATGTTTTGTGATATATTGCTATCCCCGGAAAAATAAAACTTTCAACTCAGCATAAGGTGTAGACCTCTATAACTATGAAATGTTAGTTACCACCACTATCATCCGGTCACTGACTTGTTTCCTTGTGGCTGCAAGTTAAAGCAACTTCCAGTCATAAAAAGAGTTATTTGCCTCTTCACCACCATGAATCATACCACAACTACTGATGAAAATGTATTTTCCTTGGAAAACAGTCTGTCTAGACTACTTGAATGTACAATACATATATGGGCTGCATCATTTAAAGTTATTAAAACAGTGCTTAGTATTTTATTTCTGTAAATAAAATGGATGTCTAGCTACCGATTATATTTCCGCCTTGATCATACTGCACTTGCTGCAGTGCAGACTAGTAACCCATTTTTTACCATCTGTGGAACAGCAAGAATGTTGTGTTTAATAAGTTTCTGTTCCCACTCCTCATCTCCTCTGCCTCCAAAAGAAAGTAACACTCTTAATTATTTTCCTTTCCCTTCAGAAATGCCAAGGAGAATTTGACTCAAAGACAAGAAAAATGCCCACCACGTTATTAAAAATGTGGAGTTAAAAGCGAATTAGAAGAGAGCTGGAAGAAACCATCAGATCATTCGTCAAATTAGCCTCTGATGCAAATTAAAATCTAATAAGATCTCATAAGGGTAGATTTAAAAAAAAAATTATTTGTGCATTTATTAGGAAAGAATCAGTTTGACAGCCCACTGCCTGACATGGGATCAGTTTCATAGTGATATCGATTCATACAGCAGTAGCGATGTTTATTAAATTCAGTTAGCAGGACTGTTCTCTTTATCTCTGGTATTTTAATTGCATAATTTGATTTTTAGAAAGTAAACATCATAAGTGTGTTCATGTCCTTAATAAATTATCTATTAAAGTCTAAAGGCATAATAAATGGGGCTGCTGTTATATCCCCACAAGCAGCAAAAACACATGCCTGAGATTACTCTCCTATGTGAAGTAAAACACATGTAAGTGCTTGCAGATTTGGGAACTGCATTTATAAGCTTCCTGCATGTGTTAGGATGTAAAATCTTTTTCTTCAATCAACCTAAAAGTTGAGGCTAAATCTAACAGACAATGTCTCTTTAAAGACCCAGCTCTAGCAAAATCAGCAAGTTTGAAGTGCTGGGGAGTCTCAACCTGGACTTAAACCATGCCAGGAAACCAAGAAAAATAACAGAAAGGACTGGCCACCCACTACGCGTTATTCGTGGTATCTAACCATATGACAGACTACTACATGATACTTTGTCCAGGTCTAAAAAAAAAAAAAAAAAAAAAGTTATTAACATGTAAAACACTAACCAAGATTATAGCAAATTTCTCCAATTATATCTGATGATGGTATACTGTGGCTGTTGTTTCATTTCAACCAAAATTTCCACTGAAGTGCTTATATTTTCCCTAGAAAAACTAAATTATCTTTCTCTGTAAGTCTGTGGAAAGGATATCAGACCTTTTTTTTTTCCCTTGGACCATTTATATTCTGTATCCGGCTAATAATGGATCACAGTCCTTTTGCAATAGACCAATAAACTTACATTTAGTATTTTTACTTTCATGTCCACATTAATACACAGCAACAGCTTTAGTGTCCGTGGTTTGGGGCATTACCATTTATTTTTATTTATTTTTTATATCTATAAAGGCAGCTTGCCTCTTCTCATTGCCTTGTTACGGTCCTTTCCATACCACACGTAATGTATGTCCAGAGTGTAGAAGAAAGGAAAAGACCTGAATGTTTCCTGGTACAAATCTTGTAACTCTTCCTTTCTACACTGGCAATATTCCCTAAATTTCTCACTGAAAAGCGAAGGATAGGCACAAGGCATTTCTCTCCCAGTCCAAACCTGCTAGCAAAAAGGATACTGCAGAATGGAAAAAAAAGAAGTCTTGTAGCTTGTGTTTGAAATGCCCCAGTTACAGATAGTCCCTTTTCCATCAGAACAATGCTCATGTAACTGGAGAATCTGGAAGTTGTGTCACGGCAATGATAACCAAAAGGCTGGAAGAATGCCATGGTGGACTTTTACATAATTATAACTGCCTAGATTTTGATCCAAAGCAACAGTTTATCTGAAGACGAGCAGATGCCTCACATTATTCTCTTGGCCTGGATCTTCCTCCAGTTCCTTTCCACTCCCTTCTACCTTCACTTTCTTTGGGGGAAGAACCACAGCACTCTTGAGCCTCTGTGGGAGACTCTTTCATAGAGGCATTTTCTCTCGGTACAGGTGAAAATAGCTAAATTTCTTCTCCCTATATTAAATTTACGATGTTCTGTCTTTAGGAAACTTTCTGCATTAAAAGGTTTGTTTGCCCCATTCTTCCCACCTTGATCTCACGATCCTGACACCACTGCTGGGGAAAACAAAACCAACCTAGATTGGGTCACACCCCACAAGAACATAATCTAATCTTTACATTTATTTGTCCTTTATCTCTTCTCCTCCATCACAGCCATAAGACAGCGAAGAAGCGTGTGACCTGCACTATGCCCATTATTGCAAATAACCACAGGATTTATTACAGACAGTAAATAATTGGCAAACCTGATTGATACCTGCCCTTTTCTGGCCAAAGCCTAGCAGCAGGTTATGAGATACAGACTGGTTTCTCTTCCTGCCTTTGATGTAGAGGGAAGCTAGAAACAGCCACTAAGCAGCTGCTGTGAGGGAAGATGATCAAAATCATGATGGCTCTGCCCACACCAGAGTTGCCCTCTGCAGCTGCCGATTCAGCACACAATGTCAGAGCAAAGTAAAAACACTACAGCCTTTACATCAAAAGAAAAAGACAGGGAACAGTAATTTCTTTTTTCACCACAACTTTACAGTCAACCAATGGTGACTATCTTAAATCTACAGATATTTCAGCAAGTTTTGATTCACATACATTTATGTAGATTAGAAACCTGGCTTGTTATGAGTCTTGTTGACATTATTTGCTGGTAGAGTAGGGGACAGTAAAGAGTAAGGAAGGAAGGAAGGAAGGAAGGAAAGGGCTTACGGAACACTGTATTTAAAGGTCCAGAGAAATATAGGCATTACTGTTCATGTTGAGCCTCAACCAAAGTAACCAGAAGACATTCTAATTAAATAGACATCAGCAAACTCCCATTTCCTTTGTGCTCCAAGTGGGTATCAGTCCACATTATAAAACCACTATGCATGTGTCATAAATCAGCAGCATCTTGGCAGGCTGTACTAGAAAGCCTCCAAATTGCAAGAGCAGGAAAAAAACAAAACAGCTGTACACACTGCCTAAAAGCAGTATCAGCAGTGAGAAAAGACAAACCTACAAGGCAGCCTGCTGACCTACTAACTGTTGTTAACTTAAGGATATTAGCTCAGGTTACTCTTTCTCCTATAAGGAGCAAAATTATTTACGTGGTCTCTGAGACAGTCACCACCTGCCTTCCAGTCCAGCAATCAAAAAATTTCTCCATTAGTATCATGGAAAGAGCAGTTTTGATCAGCAGTGCAACAAACAAGGTACTGTTGTAAAGCACCAGACTTCTGTCACTATTTGGAAGTCTGCTTCCAATGCCATCCATGTCAATGGCATCACACAGGCGAACCTCACTAGGCAGGATCTCACCTGTAGTTCAGACTGTACCTCAACAAGCCACTGCAATAATACGCTTCTATACTCACAGTCTATGGTAAATGAAGTAATTCAGCTCAGCACAGCTTAAACCAGTCAGAAGCAACAGGATTCAAGTAGAGAACCAAGCTCAAGGTAGGAAAAAAACCCCACTATCAAGAACCACTGGATTCAAGCTCAGTAGTACATTTAGACAAGAGTTAGGAAAAGTTTTTTAAATAAGAGGGGAGGCTTCCACAGGATTAACATGGGATAAACACAGCAAGCTGGAGTTTATTCAGACACAAGATCCTACAACTACAGTTGTTTGTGGTATCAAGGGTCTAGTAATGATGATTCAGGCCCTGTTGGAAGTTGGAAGCCCCACTCTTTCCTCCTTTTTTTTTTCCCCTCAGTAAGATAAGAAAATGTTACACTTAAATAGTGTCCCCGATCCTAAAGCTGCCCTTCTTCACTGGATCTGAACTTGCTGTCCTCAAACCTCACTCCACTCCAGATGTTAATGGCATGTGTAAAGTATCTGTATTAATACCAGAAGTGAGAACCAAGCCACGTGCACGAACACAGATGCATCCAGGCTGAAAACAATGGTAACGCTGGCGTTTACTCAAAATGACAGTTACTACTGTATCACAAAAATATAATTTACTGCACTAACCAGGCAGGGCACAGTTAGTTGTGCCTGTGCAACTGCACAACATTCAACATTTGAGAATTTCAGTGCAGGAAGCAAGAGTTAACCATTGCAGACAGGGGCAATACTATATGCACAAGAGCTAAAGAGAATTCAGTGTTTGCTAACTCAGGACAATTCATCAGTTTGACCTGTTTTAGTCCAAGTTTGGCTCTTTTCCTTCTGTGGACAGCTGGAATAGGTGTAAAAGTTGGCTCCCTATTTTGCAGTTTCTGAAAAAAAGGCCAAAGAACAAAGACCTGGAACAATGACCTGAACCAAAGCCCACCCAAGTCAGAGTTCCCACAGCCTTTAATGGATTTTGGACCAAACTATGAGGACCCAAAGCACCTTCTCTCCCACAGAAGGTGGCATCAGGTTGACATGCTTAGGAAGGATGCAGCTTGAACGGTTGTAATCATTTCTATAGATGTTCTGAAGACAGACAGTTCATTAAAAAGCTGTGGCAATGTTCACCAAAACGCAGCACAGACAGAGCAGTTGTAGAGTTAAAACTGCAGGATAAGGCAGGACTGAAGTATTTTTACATCTGGTAACTTACCATCGCCCAGAAGCAAGAATGCCCAAGTCCTGCCTGCACCATTAACTAGCAAAGGTGCAACTGTCTATTCTTAAAAAAACCTCATACTTGCTTCCTAGATGCTTCCTAGATGCTTCCTGGGAGATGCTCACAGTAACCTTTCAAAAGCACTCAGACTGACCTTCAATTTAAAAAAAAAAAAAAAAAAAAAAATTAATGAGCTAAACACAAAGGAACCAAAAAACCCCAAACAACCCCAAATGGTACCAAGAGAACAAACCAATTACTTAAAACTTTCCTGTTTGGTAAAGTAGTAAAATGCTCTGAGCTATAATAATTAGGGGATAGCAAAACTCAAAAAAACCATAGGATTTTCTTAAGCTATGGAAACATGAAACCAAAATCCCAATACAAGTGCAAATAGCAGTTTACTTCTACCAGATAGTGTATCAACTGATTGTTAGGGCATACACTCTGCAAATGCTACACAGACCATGAAAATCCCAATATTATTTTTACAGATTGGAAAAACACAAAGGCCAAAAACAACACCAATAACTCAAATTAAAAACTCATGCTTATGTTTACATAAAAGTTTGATGAGTATAATATATTCGTCACACTCCCACAATTATTCCCCGAAAATACTATAAATATTATTTTGACAATGTAATTATAGTTTTTACTTTAACAGTGGCAGCAAAGTACTGGCACCAATCCCCCATACAAAAAGCCTAGACAGACAAAGCAAAGATCACACATGGAAAATGGCAACTCTTAAGATCAGGGCTGTCCCTTATTTATATGGCTAAAAAAAGTCTGTTCAAATTAGCATCTGGTTTATTTAAGCTGCAAAACATAAGTAGTTTAATTATGCTAGCAGTAAGCAAAAGGAAACCCCAAATACAAAAATAAATGGAAGTGCAGATTTTTAAATCCAAGCAACTGAGGCATGTTCCTTTCATGCTGCTTTTTGGGAATTAACTCCATGGACTGTGCATCCATTCAGGAACTGCTCCCTCCCACTTCCTCTCCCTTAAAAGAAAAGCTAATATGAACATGAACTTCAGTTGACAAATCTCACTTATTAACAGTTCATGATGTTTTGACTTTGTATGACAAGTAAAATGATTCAAGCTTTATAACCACTTACTCTCTCATTCCATGTAAATCAGCACGTAATATATGACTCACACGACAAATACTTACAGTATTTGCTCACCAGAAAAGAAAATATATCAGCAATAAAAATACAAAACAAAACCCCAACAAAACAGTTTGCCTCCTCCTCCAGAGATAAATATAGAGGGCACTGATGTGGGAAGAGAGGAAGGATTAACTTTTCCTTTCTTAGTCCTGTTGGCTTAAATTTAGTGGCCATTGTGTTTGAGAGTCTCCAGGACACAATTTAAAAATTACATCTTATCCAATTGTAGTCACATTACAATCAAATCCATATAATCAAGCCTGTGTTGAGACACTTGTTGTTCAAACAGCAAAGACGACATCTGTTTATAGGCAATAAAACTTAGCAATGGTTTCCCAAATGCATTGGGTGAACTCTGGATATTTGCTCTGCTATGATGTCTGTCTAGTAAAAATTTACTGGTCCATCACACTTTCCGGGCATATTTTAAAATATTTATTTTTCATATATAAAACACAAGCAGTGATTTGGAAATGAAACCATTCAGTGCAACATGATTAAAGAACTACAAAAAGCAGTGAAAGCAGAATGCAATTTTTTAAGAGAATAGAACAGAAAGATACTGAACAGGAAACAAATGAGAAGCACAAAAGAGACAGACTCCCTTGGTCAATACTGGCATTTGTTAAAGAACTTTTAGGTTCCATAATTGACCACTCTGTTTCTCTTTCAATTTCAAAAACATTGCTGAATGACCAGCCATTCCAAATGATAAGGTACAGAAAAAAAAAAAAAAAGAGTATCAGAAATAGGCCACCGATAGACTCCTATGCCAGTACATAAGCCCTAAATGCCCTGATTTTCAAGCTAACTGGTTCTGCAAAGTTACCATTCAGAGGCATTCTGAAAAGGTCTGAGTATCTACTTCTAGCTCATTTTCCCGTTGCCAAGATACAATCTTTTTAATGAGACCAAAAGTAACAGTGCTGCTGTTGCCATTGCCTTCCAGGGAAAGAAAATAAATAGATAAATCAATAAATACTGACAAGAATCAAGAAATGGTTAAGTACACATGGCTACCCATTTAAAAAAAAAGAATAAAGGAAAATTAACATACTGTTCTTTTGGTAGATCTGAGCACATCACCTTCCCCTGCTTTTCCCTACCCTCAAAATTAGCCAGACTCAGCTTTCCAGTACAACTCCAGTTCGCAAATGGTTGAGTGCACAACTACAACAGGTCAGAGCAAAGAAACATGTTTGGTTTCACTGAGTGAGGACAGAATTGAAAGGTTTATTTCTTCCAGCCTCTCTTGAGGAAGTAGAAATCACTTGAATCACTTAGCTGGTATTCATTTTTGCTTTCAGGAGTATTTTTGCAAACATAACAACTCAAAGCTCCCTTTTTCACTCAGATTCTTCTTCAGGGAAAAAAAAAAATTAAAACATCTGATTTTCTGTAGACTCTTGAAAATTACTTTAACAGTTTTTTAAAAGGGACAAGCTACTCAATGCGGCTCCTGGAAACTTCTGGATCTCCTCTTCCTCATTTCTTTTCAGGGATCTCTCATAATGAAATGTCAATGTGATTTTCTAGTACTACAGGAATTCCTACATCTTATGATTCAGTGGCTTTTAAACATAGTACGCCTTCACCTTCAAGAGTTTACAAAGAAATCAAGTATCACTCTTTGCTCGGTTGTGTGGTGTTCTCCTTCAGACCTCAAGAGAAAGTTTTTGTCTTGTTATTTCAAAGACAAAATCCTTCCATTCCACCTGGCTTTTGAAAGAAATAGTGTTTCTGAAACTATAGATAGCCTAGGTTCCTTACGTCCCATTTTTCAAGCACATACACCCTTATGCCTTCATTTTTTTTTCTCTCTATGAAGGAGCGATGTTGGTTTTGTTTTTACAGAGGTCTGAACTCCAAGGTTACTTATTGCCATTTCTTCTGCAGAGTACTTCTCTTCCACATTGACAGATTAAAAAGTAATTTCCAACACACCTTCTTCCTAGACCACAATCAACTCATAAGGCAGCAATGGGTCAAGAGCAACTGTTTTTTCATTAACTAAAAGAAAATATGCATGATAGCTGATCGGGTCCAAATCAGTTTGAATATTTAAAGAACACTAACTAAAGCTGAACCCAATTAATTATTAATGCTGCTGGCAGGCAGGCAGGAGAAAAAATAAAATAATAATAGTAATAATAGTAAGAAGAAGAAATACTGAAGAAGCTTCATTTCATTGTGGTCATCTTCACCTGAACAGAATCACAGGCTTTCTCCTCTTCTGCTCAAAGCGATACACATTTCTTTGTAGCTCCCGTGTAAGTACATGGCATTTGGACTATTTGAAAAATGTTTAAAACAAGATATTCCATATTTTCCCACACATCTTCCCTCAAGAAAGGAGCTGCGAACAGGTGTTAGACATATGATACTCATGTTGCTGAACATCCCACCAGAAAATGCTAAAGTTACTATAATAAGCGCGGTATTAAAAAAAATAATAATAAAATCTACATAGAGTCATCTTTCATCACTGCTTTTAAAGGAAAGTTCTGTGCTGAATATAGGATCTGTAGCAGTTTAACTACACCTGAACACTTTTCTGAAAATTGGAAGCGAAGTCAAATTCCTGTTCAAGGATTCAAGCTTATCATTCACTATAATTTACCAAATGCTTCTGGACTTTGTAACATTAAGAGCAGCAAACGACCTAAACCTTTGTACAACAGCTGGCACATCTGGACACTGATTTTGACTGAGATGTTCAGGACTACCCATGACATTAACATATGCTGTTAATATTCTCCCCTATTCATGCATTTTTATGCAGCTTACCCTGGTTGGTTAAAATCCTTAGAAGTATTTTGGCAGATAAATACTTTTTAAGCAATTATGTTGGAATTCAAAGCACATTCTTCAGCATCGGCAATATTTTGAAGCAGTGAAAGGTTTGAGAAGATCTATTTACAAACAAAAAGATTAAAGCTCCTTCAGGATGGGGTGGAGGTGGAAAGTGATGAAAGGATCAAATGGGACACAGTCTATTGAACTTAAGCTTCCTTCAAAACAGGCATGCCCTCCCTGCAATTAAGGAGAAATAAAGCCATCTGACTTTTTCCAGATTTCAGATATGAATCCCTAAATCCAGATCTCACACTCTGGAATCTAAAGATCTATCATCTTGACCAACCTCAACGTACCTTCCCAAAGATCTGCTAGATTCTGCTGGAAAGCTTAAGATTTGCTGTAGGAAACAAACAAACAAAACACAACACACCACCAATCACACAACCAAACCAAGACACATGCTATGAAGGAGATTTTCTACTTGGGCTTCTGAATAGGATATTTCCCATGTCTGCTGCAATCCCTAACACACTGAACTACCTCTCAGCTCTTAAGAAACCTGGGTCTGCCCTAAGTTCAGTCAAAGTTCATCTGGCAGCTTCATCAGCCTGCTCCTCTGGCAAGTGTTCTTGATCTTTGTACCCACAACAGGAAAAAAAAAACACAGTATGCTATGATCAGGTACTATTTTTAAAATTAAAAAAAATAACTAAGCCAAAAGGGATGTGGAGAGGGTACTATGAAAATTCCATTAAATCTATATTCTGCAGAGACTTAATTTTGTTCCTAAGACTGGAAGTAAAAATTTCACTATCTTATTAGCCATTTGTTGGAAGACTGTGGTCTCAAATCACTTAACAAAGAAATGTAATGGACCTTCTTGCAGGTAGCATTTCTACATAAGTACAGCTAGTGCATCTTCTTCATTCCCTGTTTGAATTAATTCTGAACTGGGGGGAGGGGGACAGCATTTTTCATCTTGTCTGTCTTCCTACCAGGAATATCCAAGCTCCATAATGTAAGAGGTTAAGTGCCTCCTTACACAATCACCCGCTTCCTAGACATTCAGGTAAGGGTAGGGTGGAGATGAAGTCCAGTTTTCAGATACAGACCAAGAAGTGTAGCACTTGAACTTTTTTTCTACTTGACTGGGAAGTTCTAACTCGTGCAGAAATGAGGGAGGACTGCTAGAGCAATAAGAGAGCACATTTACAAGCATGTCTGACTTATCCGAGACAAATCAGTCTTGATGCTGCCCAGAAGGGCTACCAATTGTTAAACACTTGTTCAGCATCATTGTCGATCAACTCCCTGCACTCATCTAGCTGTTGGCTTTCGCTGTGCAACTCCTTAGAGTAGGTTCCCTTCTCTAAGTACTACAAAATACAAGTTGCTCAAGATAAAATACTACTATGTATTGTAAGTAATTATGAGAAGAGAAACTAGGCTATGGAATGCAACTAAAACTAACTTGGGAAGTAAGACAGGAGGAAGTGTGAGGACAAAGAGCTATCTGCAGCAACACTATACAGGAAAGGTCTAAGAATCTTTTTACTACATTATTATTATTACAGGGATGGCTGGCTTGCAGGTGGGGTTGGACAATCTTTATATGCCATATGTATGAATTCACTAGCTATTTTTAAAAGTATCTGAAGCCTTAAAGAGCTATTCCAGGACAGACATACTAACTCACCTCCGGGTTTTCTGGCACATTGCCTTAGTGGCATATCATGTACTCAAAACAACAACTTTTGCCACAGCTGGCTGGTACAAGTATATTACAAGCATAGAGGAACTTACCTAACTTTTTATAGCACAAAAAAAAAGCTATGCTGAAAACTTGCAGTAGAGTTGTTTCAGTAAAAATACTTAAGTGAGGAGCCAAACTAACCATAACACTTGAGCCTAAGACAAAGTATTTTTAAAAGTTTTTCTTCTAGAGAAGATGCAAAGGACTCTGAATTCAACTGAATGAATCTTAGCAAGAGTTTTTAATCACACCACTTTGCAGAGCACTTCTTTTTTGTTGCTTTGATCACTAATGTTTGAAGAAGCAGTTTGTCTCCTCCCTTAGAACTACCACACTGGTCACAGTAGTGGCCAGAGAATATATACTTTATTGCATTTCTGGTTTTATCCATTACAAACTGTACTACACTGAACTTCCTACAAAAATTACCACACCACTCAGAGATCTACCAGTCTTAACAGTTACCAATGGGTAAGACTGAAAACACACCACAGTTGAGGTTAAAATAATTTTTCAGTCTGCATAATCTCTCTTCCTCATAAATACAATAATGTTGGAACTTCAAATTTATTTAGCCTACAATTATTTGCACTGGGAACTTTTCACAGCGACACAAATGGAAACATCACTTAGTGTTGTTTACTCTGCAATACAGCATTACCCCTTTACCCTTGCATTTTGTTGCTATGGAAGTAACATGAAGGTATTTAAAATACCTTAAGGATATAAACGGGCACTGAGAGGGATCATCAAATCAAAGCAGCCATTTAAAAGAGGAAATGGGACACATATCCAAATGAACAACTTGAAATATTCCACGTAACACCTGATTATCTACTAGAACAAAATACACATGCCACTCTAGCCCTGTGACTGACTTCCTATATGAAATACAAGGAGAATCAAGAAGCAGAAATGCAGTTAATAAACACAGTAACATTTAATAATTTCTTCGGTTTCTTTGGTTTCAAAGGTGCTATCCAAGTCCAATTTAGCAATTTGCCTGGCTTTTAAAAGTACAACTAATAATCCACAGTTGAATGTAACTGCTAACTTCTGAGGTATACCCTGTGGAAGGACCTCAATTTTCACTTAGAACAAAGCTAATCAGATCACTCAGCAATGAATTAGCAATGCTCACTTGTCCAGAAATCTTTGTTGTTGTACTAACATAAATAGAATATCTAAGCCATGCTCATTGAGTTGTTTCCCAATAAGATCAATACTACATACAGTAGCAAACGAACCATTTATCCTGGGACAATGCATCAAATTTAGTAATAACTAAAACTTATTTGTTGAATGGCTATGTAAAGTAAGTTACAAAACACTTTTTGTTGAAATACTGTTAGAAGCTTTCTAGTCAATGCCCTCCTTGATTTTCAGTGGTGATAAAAAGAGATTTTACAGCATCCTCTGGCTCAGAAAAGGAGTCTGAAGCAGTTAATCAAATTACTGGATTTCAGCCCCTCCTCTCTTTTTTGCTGAGTAACATTCACTGCCGCTTCTTCAGACGCCAGCAGCATCAGAACAGCACACATGCATATGATAACCCATTAAGGAGGGGTCAGCAGCCACAGGACTGAAGGGGAGACCTCAGGCCATGCACGTAACCTACACAGGGTGCATCCTGGTCACTCTCCTGCGGATGCTGGAGGCACCACTGAAAGATGGTATTCTCAACACTGCAATTCCTGATGCTTTGAATGAGCTGAAGGTGGGAAGGCCATTTCCTCAGGACAGTCTTTCGAGCCTAGTGCTGTCAAGGACCCTGGTAGGGACAACA
The DNA here is from genome assembly GCF_036013445.1 of Caloenas nicobarica. NCBI lineage: Eukaryota > Metazoa > Chordata > Aves > Columbiformes > Columbidae > Caloenas > Caloenas nicobarica. The sequence continues at coordinate 74,752,561 of NC_088245.1, forward strand.
TCAGGCTGGACAAAACCAGCATTTTAGTTCCCATCATTTACTGGTCTACGAAGGGGTTCACCACTGTGGGCAGGACGTTCTTGCCCACCATGCCTTTTCCCAGTCCTCCCTGTCCAGCCCTGTGACATGGCTTGAGAGTCACTCCCATGTGCTATCAGTTCCTCCTCTTCACAGTCATCGAGCAAGCCCTCTTTTTTTGCCACCCACAGGGTTTAGTTCTGGTCCTCTGACACTGAAGGACTGTACTAGCATCACCCATCCTTCCCTGGAAGGAGGATTCCAGCAACAGGTGAATGAGTGCACATGGCTTAAGCATAATACCATCACATGTCTGAAAGGCTTCATTTTGAGCCAAAAATAGCAGCAAAAAGAAAAACAGTACCCTGGACTTCACTGCTCTTTCTCAGCTTCATAAAGGTGTTTGAGGGCAAGTTACTGTATGACAGTAGTTTCACTTGCTTTCATGAAATGATAGAAAAGCAGCAACAGGAACCCAGTAAAAACCTCATCCAAGTAAAGGGAGTGAAAAGAATTAAAGGTAGCAAGAGAAACCAAATGTTTCCTACTCTCTGCAACCACAGACAGTAAAGACTGGGGTCTAATGCTCTGTATCAAGCTCCATGTGCACACAAAGAGAAACGCAGATTGTGAATAGAATTACCAAAAATGCCTTAATAGCCAGTGAAATCAGTCTGGTAGAAACTGGTAGCAATAACTACTATTAAGGAGGAAGGATACTATTGTCATATTTTCCCTTCACTGCATGAAAAGAAAAAAACCCATCAGTTAAAGAAATGTGAACACTACTCAAACCAGTACTTAGTTCTTGGCAGATATTATCCTGACTGACCAGCAACAAGTATAGAAACGAAGATTTTAAAAAATAAATTAAAAAGTCACCGCCAAAATTTGTTTGCTGGAATCATATAAATTATTTTAGATGTCATCAAAATAAAGAAATGAGTATTTCTTCATTACACTATGTTTGGAGATCAAATAAAAAGACAGTAAAACAGCAGAACATATTTTGAATGAAGGTATTACAGGAACTTTTCCTTTTTGCAAATCAAGTATCCTGGTGAATTTTAAAGAAGTTTCCACATATTTATAGTTTAACAATCTACAGGGAACTGTTGAGGGAAAATACAATTGAACTAGACTTCGGGCTGAGATTTTTTTTTTCAAGCAGCATAAGAGAAATCCCCTCAATTCTTAACTGCAACTCACGAAAACAATGAAAAAAATGCATCAGTAAGGTAGCATCACCACAAGACACCTCACGCTAAAAAAATGTAGTACGGGCTATTTATTTAACAAAATCCAAAGCCTTACCAGTCAATAACAATTCTTCTTTGATTTGTATTCCATGAAGCAAATTGATCAAATGGACAGAGGTTGAGATGAGACCCAAGCTCCTATTATTAAATTGTGGGGGGGAAAAAAAAAAAAAAAAAAAAAATCACTCGATATGAAATATACTCAAATAAAGCTAAAATGCTTTTCACTGAAGTTAACAGCAAGTCTAACATCTTCAGAAACTCTGAAATAAAAAGCAGTTAATCCTACTTAACTATGCCTGACTATCAGTAGCCACACTATCATCAGAAGCAAAAGGAACAGGTTTACTGCACCAGCCTGCGTATGAACAATTTTGGACAGAGTACCTTCAGAGCTAAGTATCTTCTCCTCTCTTTTTGCTGTTCTCCTAAATCAGATGTTAAAAATGAGCAGGTTATTCTTGCAATTTAAACAGCTTTATTTGTGTAAAAACTTTGCTTTGTTTGAAGTTCAAGTGTTCAGGGAAAGTGAAAATGTATGTTACTTAGCAATAAATTTCAAGGATTTTTAAATACCAACAGCCTGATTAGTCACAGCCACCAAAGGAACAACAGAGCCAGTTCAAAGGGAAACACAGAAGACTCCCAGAGGGAAGCTCAAGTAATCATTTATCCTTTCTCCAATGAGACAGATTCATAGGTAGAATCTCAGAATGGTTTGCGTGGGAAGACCTTTAAAGATCATCTAGCCCAATTCCCCAATCCTGTCCTGTGGGCAGGGACATCTCCCGCTAGACCAAGTGGTTGAAAGCCCCATCCAACCTGACTTTGAACAGACATGGTTCCAGATATGGAAAAACACAGTGACAGTGAAGATAAACCAGTGAAGTGAAGCCATTTGGAATCAAAAATGCCAAAATAATTCTACAGCCAAGATCAGCAATCCTGGAGGTAGACAACATCCATATCAGGATGCGCATACAACAGGAGTAAAAAGTGGAAGTAAAAGAATACGGTATAAACATATGAAGTTTTCAGCTTTTAACTCATTTGTACTTCAGCAGTCAAGCTCTTTGAGAAGAGATCAGCTGAAAAGAGAAGAGAGTGGCTGAAACTTCAGAGCATGGCAATAGCTTCGCTACCAAACCTCCACACCCAAGCATGAGCTACTAAAAAAATAGCATATCATCACATATGAATGATGAATATTTGTCTTATGCAGATGTTTGCTAGATAAACATATGCTCTCTCTCATTAAGTTCTAACACAGAAGAGAAGCTAAAGATACATATATAAACATACAATACACATACGCACACTTGTATACATACAATCTATTAAAATCAAAACATTTCCCATTCCTTCAGACCCCAAATTTCTTCACAGCACACAAAGCAGAAAAAAATGACCATGTAAGGAACAAAGCTTAACATTCCCCAATAGTTTAAAAGCTGTTACACAACCCATGTGTTTACAATCTTTGATTTTTTTCTAGGAAAGAATGCAATTTTGATTTTGATCAACAGTTTGTAACTTGGGTTTTTTGGGGGAATATTTGAGTGTCGCATACTTTAATATCAAAAGCACATAATTTTCCTCCCATTCACAACTTTAGATCATTCAGGACATTTAATCCCTAAAGAAGATGTGCATTTGCAACCGTTTAAAATCAACACAAACATATGGCTGATATACAGCTGGCTCAAGGCACCCAGTGTGGTATTAAAAGGAGCATAAACTATTATGCTGCTACAAAGCTAAAACAGTATCCGATAAGTGACCCACTCAGTCCTTCACTGTTGCAGAGTCAGAATTCTCTGTACACATACACCTTTCTCTCTCCTGCAGTTCAAAGGAAAGTACAATTATTAGCATCCAGGTTCCTAAATGAGCAAAGTTCTGCTAACTGCCTAGTGAGAGCAAGCATCAGTATCACCAGTGCAAAACACATTTTTCTTCAGAAACAGGCAGGATATCTGAATTTTTTTTACTTTCTAATGGAGTTCAGATATCCATAACTAGGTTGTACTTGTCATGCTACCAAAGGGCAATCCCACCAACTCCCAGCCATGGAATTCTGTTCCCCCCATTTTGTTAATATGAGTAACTACGAAGCTACGGAAGTCACGATAAGGAACCCAGTCTGGCTGAACATCCACCAGCATAAATTTTTTAAAAAGCATATAAATTTTCTGTCAGATCAGTTCCTTGGCCCACAACATGATCACAAGTGCTAGCAGTGGCAGGAACAAAGAGGTAAGAGCCTGAATTTAGATTTAACCTTATTCTAAAGCCAATGCCTTCTATGAAAAGTCCTGCAACTTTTGCAGCATTAACAAAATCCTGACCCAGTGCAGAAGTTGCAACTTGGTCCCATGTCAAAATTATATTTAGTTCAATAAACTAAATTTCACAAGTCTCAAGAAACCAAAATTTAAGATTGTACTCCACAACAATCCTTCGTGACCTAACAAACTTGTAACAGATTTTGCGGTATTTTGTTGGCTAGTTTTGGCTTCCTGGAGCAGGAGATGTTTTGTTGTTGTTTGGTTTGTTTTGGTTGGTTGGTTTGTGTTGTTTGTCTTTGTTTTCATTTGGGTTTTTTTGGTTGTTGGGTTTTTTTTTAAGCAATGGGTAGGCTACCAGCTTTTCAGTAACTACAGTTGATTGTATCCCAGGCATCCCCTCAATGTTGCAACAGACGCGGGCAAAAAAAAAAAAAAAAAAAAAAAAAAAAGAGAGTCTAAATAACTTAAGGAACAAGACTGACTTCTTATGATCCATTAATATCAGTTTACCTGTATGTGTATCAGTGTTGATACACATAATTCTACATGCTATACTTTGCCATGAATGCCAGACAGATCTAAATGTACCTTAAAAATATCCTGTAACTGATAATTAAGACAATTTATTCTTTTGTTATGTTATCCAAAAAATAAACAAAAGAGAAAAAATGATAGTTCTACAGTCAGACTTCCAAAAGGCTTATATTGCTTGCATAATCAACTCGCACTAAGGATACAAACACTTTGTTCCATTATTCAGCAGTGCCCCAAACTCTGATCTACAAATAGGTCAGCTATTTTTGCTCCTTGCATACTTCATTTCAAGAGATTGCATCAAGCAGGAAATATCAGTTAATAAATCAACTAACACAGCAGTGTAAAATAAGAATCTCTATATAAAACCACACAAACATCAGAAGGTTATATTTTTGTATGGGTTAAAATGGATCATAACTATACCTCATGATATTTTGATTCTTGGCACACTCAACACAGGCATTCCTCAGACATCTGAAACACTCTGCTATGAGCAGCAGGCAGGTGTGTAGATCTACCGATCCACAGGAGTCCTTGCAGACCTGCTCAATTTCACTTGAAGCGCTCATGAGGATTTCCAGGAGATTCCGAAATATGCTTTCTTCTGCCATTTCTCTGAAATAAATATATTTGTAGTGAACAAAAAAGTGTGCCGCAATCAAAAAGCATCACATTATGACAGTTACACTTCTTATTGTAAACCCAAAGATGTTTCTGCATCAATTTGTAACTATCCTTAGTATACAAAGTCTTTCAAGTGGAAAGAGCAAAATATATGCCCACAATTGTCCCACCAGCCTCTTCAAAAAAGGGGCTGGGAGGGAGTTGTGCTGCCTTAGCCTTCCTACAGCTTTCCAACAGCTCTTTGGAATCTAAAAAATCAACCAAACAAGAAGTCTTCCTAATACGTATAGATAACACGATTAGACATAACACTGCATGTTGTTTTAAGAATCAGGAATTTATTTAATTAATAAAGACAGTTTAGATGTCTATCACTAGATGTTTCAGAAGAAGGTACCAGAAGCTCCATTTTAAAATATCTTGTCATAAATTTCACCAGAGGGGGAACGAGTCATGCAGAATGCCTGTGGCTGCACTAGCATCATTCTGAAGTGTGTGAATCACAGCCAAAAGAGAAAGTCAACTCCATCTACTTCAGCAGACAACTATCCCAACACAAAAAATACCATGTCACTTATTAGATTATCAAGACCTGGGAAAACAACACTACGAAACCATAAGCCCATAGACAGATGTTATATGAATGGATGAGAGAGCTGATGCTGCTGCACCACATAGCTCCAAACTCCCCCGGACGGACACACACCTTTGCAGATGGATCTGTCACACAGATACACACAATGTTTCCAAACTACAGCTATTCACATACTCTCCTGATTTTATGTTCAGAAAGGAGATAAGGGCAACACATTACAAACATTGCTAACTCAGTTTTGATACTACATGCTGGTGGTAAGAAGCCACACCAAAGACAGTTGATGGCATTGCTACAGGAAAGCTCAATAAATTTGCTCACCCAATACTTCTGATCAGAGTCAAAAAAAAAAAAAAAAAAAAAAAAGAAAAAGGGAAATCCAGACACAGCTTCCTTGACCCGTAAACAGACTTGTCACATACTCAAGATCAAACAGGAAAGCTAGGATCTGAGACATAAAGTTGAAAAATACCTCCAAAGCTATGAACAGAAGAAAGTGAGATGAAATGGAAGCTAATATTAAACAAAATACGTTCACACAGAAAACTTTTCCTAAAGGAGAACTTAAAAATTCATTGATCGAGCATTAGTGGATAATACAGTATCACCTCTGTTCTGCTGCTCCCTCAAACATCTAAATATTTACACAATTAGAAACTCTATCTACCCTTCATCATAAGTGATCACATATCCACAAACCAAGCCATGTATACAAATATCATTAAATTGCTACATTAGATACCAGACCTCCAGGAAATACACGTTATGTTACAACCTCAACATCTGATTAAGACCAACACACACAATCTCCAGCTACATAAAAAAATCACCACAGCATCAGTGGGAATTCTCAACAGGAAGAGGAGAGAGAGGAGAGAAAAAAAAAAAAAAAAAAAAAAGCTAGATTTCACAGTTGTGTAATACTGAGGTGAAAAAAAACCAAAGTGGTACAAGAAAGACCAAAAGCAGACTTGGTCCTCAGTCATAAAGAAAACAGCAGAGCTGTTTAGAATTTGGTTTTGTTTTTAAGACCTGAGAAAGTACATTCATGGGACTCAAACCCTCCACTTACAAGAAGCGGTGCAGCTCCTGCCAGTTCATCACAGGTGTGCATGTAAAAGAAGATTCAGTGGCTGACGTACCACAGTACACATGGTAAATCCATCCAGGCAGAAGTTTTTTTACACATCAGAAGAGCTATGGTCTGGTAAAGGAGCACCCAGTCAGGCCCTGTCCCAAACACACAAGAGCTGTGTTTTCTCTGTTGAGTGAAGATGCCACACAGAATCGTTAGCTGTTAGTTAGCTGAGTTTTTAAACACCGAAATTATTCTAAAATAGGAAATCTCTCAATCCAATTGCAGTTTCCTTTATATTTATAATCCAACACATGGTCTATGCCTATGTGTTCCATTATCAGATGAAACTGGTCATTTCCTGACCCAACATCAAAATACAGAAATCAGTGGTAAGTGCAGGACATGTACTACTGTACAACATTAAATTATTTGGAACTGGTAAAACAGAAATTTAAAAAGCTGCAATTACTTCTGTACGCGTTCTTGTGACTCTACTGGGAAAAGGCCACTTTAAACTTATTCTTATCCTGGTAAAGTTTCCATTCTTGTTACAGAGTCATACAGCAGAAGTTTTAGTCAGATATTGGATCACAAGAATACTGGGCTGTTGTGACAACTTTTAATATTAGACTGAAAGTTAAAAAAAAAACCAACCCTAAATGTAGAGATTTCCAGTAAAATACGAAGATGAAACTCTTCCCTGTCCTAATGGAGTAAGTGTGAGGTACACAAGGGAGTGCCTGTCCTCACTGTGAATGTGGAAGTAGATGTGGATTTTCACATTTCAGTGAGGAGAGACAAAACTCTGAATCTCTCTCTTGCACAGTATGAAAGAAAATGAATGTGCTCAAGTGAGATCTCTCTGGGCAGAAATCAAATCTCTTCTTATAACAGAAAAGAAAAGCCTAAGTGTACAAGCAAAAGTTATTCCAAATGAACACGGAATGACTTAAAGGCTATTTGGGAAAGCAGGATTCTCTTTAGAGAAAATTTAAATGCGACTCTCGTACTTAAGCATTTATACAGCATTGCAATTTGAGTGTGCACTACAAAGAAATTTTAATTAAAATCATCCTTCTTCACAAAAAACTAACTTCTCAAATCAGTGAGGAGAGCAGGAACTGTTTAGCTAACATTAAGAAACAGTCAAGAGTGCTTTCAGGTAACTATTCCACAGCAACGCTTAAAACCATTTTTTAAAACTCAATCTTCTTTCCAGTGGTACGTCAAAAATTCACATACAGATAATAATAGCAGCTAAGTATTTTAAAAGTTTTTTTGAAAATTAAAAAAAAGGAAAATATTATCCTTCCATAACCTTTCCCCTAATCTTTAAATATTAATTTATAAAACTAGCAAGGAACTTGTTTAGGAGCTTTTAGATGAAAAAACACACCTTCAATTGTAAATAGGCCTTGACATTCATTCAGAACTGCTCTGCGGACACTCCAAAACCTTCTGTTTCCTATGTTTCGTACTTAAGACAAGATCTTCACGATTTGCTGCTGCCACCTGTCCTTGATTTCAGCATCAAGTATTCTGTGGGAATACAAGAGGAAGCAGAAGCAAAGGGTACAAACAGGCCAGCCCTCAGACAAGGAAGGCACGCACAATTTCTTGTTAAGTCAAAACAAAGAGTTATTATTCATGTATCCATGCCAAAAGGAAGATTACTCTCACCCCTTGTAAGATCTAAGTGCTCGACTGCTAAAAATAGAAACTATACAAGATGACATCCCAGTGAACATAGAGTTAAAAACATGAATGCAACCCTGTTCAAAACACTAGGGCTCCAAAAATCATGAAATTAGTCAGGAATTATGAGAACAACCCAGAAGTTTGCAATTCTGTATTTCCACTCTGGTTTTTAGGTACTTATGCCACTCCACTCCTGCAAGCAGAGTGGCCTTTAAAGTATTTATCTTCACAATATTCCTGGTAATAAAGTCATTTTATTCATTTTGTAGATTAATAATGGAAGCATAAGGAAACCAGGCCATGTGCTCAAAAGCACTGGAAGTCTCAAGTGAAGAACACAGCTGAATTCAAATCTCCCAAATTCCACATCACGATCTTGTAGTTGGGGCATTATTTTCCTCACTTTATTTGCCTCTGAATTACAGACCACTAGAACTCATATTTTTAAATTGTTTCCATAAATGCTGAACAATTATGTAATAACAAAAGAACTGTCACTGAATATCACAGTTTTAAGTACCAAACATCCATTCGGTCATGTCTTCTGGTTCAACAGCACCAACAGCAGTATCTTCCACAGTTGGCAAATGTATTGCCAAAGTTACTCTCAGATCCTTTGTGTCATATGCTATAGGATGTAAGCTAACACTATAGCCTTGTCCTTCTGGAAGGGCAACTACAGTGCCTCTCTTCCAGCCCGCCTGTACCCATAAAACTTGGTTATTTGGGGGAATATCTACTCCTCTGTCAAATACAGAGGCAGAGGTTTCAGGGAGGAAAGCAAGAAATACGCAGAGAAAGCATCAGCATGTAAGCCCAAAATCTGCACAGGTCCTCCTCTCCTAGAGAAACTGAGATGAACACGAGAAGAACATCTCCTGTACACACAAAGGTCACAAGAGAATATTCGGAAGTACATCTTTCCCCCACCACCCCACAACTTTTAGATGTGGATTTAATTAATAAACATAGCACTGGGAATTAAAAAACAAAAAACCACACACACACACAAAACCACAAAACAAAAACAAACAAACAGAAACCCACACCACACCACCACCGTAATTTTTTTGCTAAGCTAAAAAGTTTGATTTCTTCTTTCTTAGGTGTTATAATCCTCAGAGAGCTACTATTAGGAAGAGTGAGCACGAGCTTCACACCAACCTATGCCTCCTCCCACCTTCCAGAGAGAGCAAAACCCATGATCCTAAGCCCATTTACGCAGCTGAACCTCTGCATGCCCAACCTTTGCCAAAGCCAACAGTGTTGTGGAGCACTGCAGAGGTTCTCCCCCACCTTACCCCAACAGCAACACTCCATACTGGCTCCTCGCTTTCTCCACTAACCCCCTGCTTTCTTTCTCTACCTTAGAGCCCCTAAGCAGCATCCAGCCACCACAGCCCACCCCACCGCACGGCAGGTGCCCCAGCCACCGAGGCCTACAACCACCATCCTCGTCCCAAGGCCTTGCCCTCACACGGGTACGGAACCGTCACCCGCAGGGCCTCACACGGGCACGTCCTACCCCTTTTTGGCCACCCTGCAGGGCCCACCGTGACTTTTTGCCCCACAGCAGCCACTCTCACAGCTGCAACCCACCTGAGCCTACCTGCCCCAGGGGGGCAACTGCTGTCACCTGTGACTGACAAACACAAAACTATCCTCCCCGGCACTGATAACAGGAACAAAAACCTTTTAGAAATGCCTAGGCATAATGTAGCAAGGCTAGGCATAATGTAACAGAAACACAACAGCTCTATAGAGACTGGACATGAGGCAAAGCGGGATGTCCTTGGCTTGCAAGCTGGGAAAGCGGAATGTTCCACTAAATGAAGAAAGAGCTACATGACTTTTGCTGAGTAGCAGCACAAAATGACAATATGCATGCTCAAAAAATCAGGTCAAGAAGCCGATGCTGGGGGGGGGGGGACCAGGCTGTGAAGACCACGGGGGACCACTAAGAGACCCCTGGTGAAGACTCTCAAATACCACAGATGGACATCCGGCAAAGGGCGGGGTTATGTAAATAATTTACGTTTAATGCATTAACTGAGCGGTAGAAAAAAATGAATATGCAATAGGTATATGTGATAAATACCAAGAAGTGATCATGCGCACGCTCGATTAGAGGAGCGATCCTCCGAGCGTCCGGCACACTGTGATAAAAGTGTCTGCTTTTTAACACTTTCAAAACAGCGTCAAGGAGTCTTTTTCCCGACTTTTTGGTAGCAGCGCAGGGACGCAGTCAGACTGCCAGCTCCCCACGGCACCCCAAAGGGAAGGAGGGGAGAGGGAACAAGTCACCCCCGCTGGCTCCAGCCCCACAGACAACTCCCGGGTCCCACACGAACAGCCCCCGGCGGGGCGCGGATGGGGGCAGGGGGGGCAGAGGTTGCATGGCAGGAACCGCCGGCACCTGGGCCGCTGCTCTGCGAAGCCCGCAGCCGACACCCCGAGGGGCAGCACCGCGTTCAGAGCCCAGGCGGCCCCTGCGGGGCAACCCACGGGCGGGCACACGGCCGCACAGACCACCCAGGCCCGCCAGCGCCGCCGCTTCCCGCGGCCGGAGCTCCCTCCCCCGGCCCACGTGGCCGCGGGCGGCCCCTCCTCCCCGCTACCTGGGCTGCGCCTCCCGGAACAGGCCCGTCAGCGCCCGCACGCTCTCCAGCCGGGCCTGCGGCGCGGCCGCCACGGCGCGTCCCAGCCGCGCTGCCGCCGCGGGCAGCGCTCCCGCCGCCGCCATCGCCGGCCCTGGCGCGGCCCGGCTCCGCCCCCCGGCGCGCGGAAATGGCGGCGGCCCGGCCCCGGCGGACGGGCGGTGCGCTCGGCGCTGCGACCTGACCCGGCCCGCTGGGCCGGCCCGGGGCACGGCGGCAAAATGGCCGCCCCGCCTGCGGGAGCTGCGGTAGCGTATGGCGTGGGTGCACGGGGCGCAAACCTTGGCGTTCCCCCCCCGTGAGAAATAAACCGTGGGGACAGCTTTCTGTTGCGCCTTGAGTTGGAGGGTGTCTGCAGGGGGCCGCGAAGCTGGTGAAGGGTTTGGAGGGGAAGCTGTATGAGGAGCGGCTAAAGTCACTTGGTCTGTTCAGCCTGGAGAAGAGGAAACTGAGGGGAGACCTCATGGCGGCTACAGCTTCCTCACAAGGGGAGGAGGAGGAGCAGGCGCTGATATTTCTGTCTGTTGATCAACGATAGAACCCGAGGAATGTCAGGAAGATGTGCCAGAGGAGGTTCAGGTTGGACATTAGGAAAATGTTCTTCACCCAGAGGGTGGTGGAGCCCTGGAACAGGCTCCCCAGGGAGGTGTCACGGCCCCAAGCCTGACAGTGTTCAAGAAGAGACTGGACAAGGCCTCAGACACATGGTGTGAACTATGGGGTTGTCCTGTGCAGGGACAGGAGTTGGACTCGATGATCCTTGTGGGTCCCTTCCAACTCGGGACATTCGATGATTCTATGGTTGCACATCACTCCACGGGCCCACAGCCACCCTTGGCGCTGCCCCTCGGCTCTCCACAGGGAGCGGGGTGAAGGCTGGTTGTGCACCGCAGACCTCGAGTCTGGGCCTTCTGCTCTTCCCATCTGCTGTCGGAGGTGCCTGCCTGTAAAGGGTCCAGCACACAAACAATAAGCATGCGTACAAAAAGCATACGTATGTTGAGGGAGAAATGTCAAGCTGCCCATGGATAAAAAGACCTAGTTGTGGCCAAATGCTGTAGAAAGCGTCATTAGTTGGAACTAAACTAAGTTTACCAAAGGTGGTCAAAGGAACCTGAAAGCAATACCTCCCAATGCTGTCCCAAAAACAGGGTGCTGTCACCCAGCATGCAAAAAAAGGCCAAATTGTAGTACACAGAGATGAGCTATTACAGAGTTGCACGAGTCTGGATGCTGGAACAAAGCCAGCATGCCAGAAAGAAAAGTAACAGCCATTATACACAAAATCTTGTCACTACATTCACACCTTGAAGAGCCAATTGGTTACACATTTGTACACATCGGTTACATAACCATTTTAGCGTATAATAAGCAACATTCAGCTAAAGGACACTTTATCCAACAGTCTTGAGATATGTGTTTTAGCAAGACTCAAGTGAGGCTCCAAAATGTCTAAAGGTGCAAGGCCAGTAGTCTGTATAGTTTCTGATTAGGTGTTTTGCAAGTTACTCTGGCCTTTGTTAGAGGAGCAGACTGACCAAAACTGAGAGGATTTCCATATCTTTAGGTTAGCAATTGCTGGCAGGATTCATTCTTTATCGTGATAATGACTACACCAACAGAAAGCTGGGTGAAAGAAAAACACACCAGTGATTGATTTCTTCCCATCCCTGCCTTCCTCCCCGCATCTCCCTGCTACCTGTGGCCCTGAGACCAGTGCCAGGGCGCTGCAGGGGGAGAGGGGACCCCTCTCCCAGGGCAGCCCCTACACACCTGGAGGTCGTATCCCTCTTCTAGAAATAAACTTGCATGACTTGGGTTACCAGTGGGGCAGGCTTTTTAAGACCACTGTCAAATTTGTTTGTCCATTAGTAAGTGTCATTTCCAGGCCTCTTCCTGGTAATTATTGTGTATTACTTATTAATGCACAAACCAGCAGCACTCAACAGCTCTACAGCAAAAATAAATTGGTTCGAATAACAAGGAGAAATTAAGTAAGTAAAAGATCCGAGGCAAGAGCCTTGGCAATCATGCAAGTTCTTCAACAGCTCCTATTACTTTTAAGAATTGCCTGTTATGTTAAGAGTGTTAAGAGTAAGTACTGTTAAGAGTGATTTATTTCAACTGCAGTGAAACTTGAGACTAAGAATAGTGAAGCATCAGAAGTGTCCTGGCTGCAGCTGAAAATGTTGTGCCGGACAGTGATGACCCCAGCAAGATCTGGCACTGCACATAACAACATTGTTCTACATGTTCTTGCTGACCACTGATTCAGTATGTCTGGGCAACCAGCTGATCAGAACTTCAATAAAGGAAACAGTAAAGTACACTGAAATCCAGCAAGATAGTCACATGTGCTCTGTGAAAATTATCTGCAAATACATTTGTGTATTTGGTTTTATCCTACTCTATTTGGGAAGGGACACAGTGGGGCCAGCAACACAAACTTATTCAACCTTCCTCATCTTTTACTTGTCATTTTGCATGTCATTTGTCAAACACAAATCTTGTAAGCAACAATTTCTTGTTTAGCCCTTACAAACATCTCTCTTTAGGGATTTTTTTCAATGACACCTAGTATTTTAAGGCAACAGTTACCCAGCTTTTACTCCATCGAGTATACAGATTTTTCATGTAGTACTTATGAGTTACATTGCAAAATATTCCAAATCAAATAGCTGAAAATACAGACTAGACCATAGGTGTCCAAGACATCAGGATGGCGATGCATTAATTCTGTAATGCAAACTAGTAGACTGTTAAGGCTTTGACTTAACCCCAGCTGAAGTAAAGGAAGACAAAAAGTAACTTGTGCTTACCCTGGGGCAAGGTTAGATGGCATGCAGCAGCTTCATGTATAAGTATTTTCCTTTTAAGAACACTTAGAAAACAAGGTAGAACAGAAAAGTCTTTTCTTCTGGCAATCTTAACAGACCTCTGATCTTGGTAATGTCTTCTTCCAATGATTTCCATAGGCCAGCTTTATCCTGGTTAGATTTGCTGCCTGTTTCATCAAATGCCTCTTCAGTTGTTATTATTATTACTCATGGATCTTTGTGAAAAATAATTTTGCCTATGCATATGATCGCTTTTGAATTTCTTTTCTGCCCTAAACAGCCACAGCATTTTTTGTTTTCCTCATTTTAGTGTTTCCATGCTTCCATTCATTCTCAACAACATACTCAAAACGACCTTTATTACAAGGCTATGCAATACTTTGAGATAGGCTTCTCATAAGGGAGTTTTGCAGGGTATCAGGGATATCACTTATAGAATTTAGTAATTTTTACCAGATTACTGACAGATCTTGTACCTTGAGCTCATCTGATCTGTCTGATTCTGTGAACACAGGCAGATCCCTTAAAGATCCAGCTTTTCCCCCCAAAGAGTTGATAATCTAAATAACATTAGTTTTTCTTTGCATAGATTTAGAGAACTAGAAGGAGGAAAGTGATCCACCTAGAACGGATGACTCCATCTGAAAATAAGATGATGCAGAACCTATTTAAGAGTTCTGCATCAAATTAAAAGGTAGAACAGTCTCTTGAGGCACTGGTTTCTGAAGCTGGATGCAGAGAAAGATCCATCCCAGCTGAAAAACTGGAGGAAGACAGTTTCCCCGTTTCAGCAAACGCTGACTCTGCAGGGGGCAAAGCAGGTCAAAGCCTTCGAATTCCTCACGTCTCAAATGTTGAGAGATGGTCACTCATTTTAATTAAAAGATATATACTAGCCTTGCCTTTTTTTATTGCAGGTAACTTCCATCAGAAGATAAAATTTGGGCTCTGGAAAAACTTACTTTACACTAAAGAAGAAATTCCCACAGCATGTTGTATTTCCGGCATAAATATTAGTTTTCTGTCTCTTATTTTGGGCCTGTATTAGATTAAACATGACTTGGGCCACAAAGCTTTGAAGCTGTAGACCAAACTTTTATTTTTGGTCCAGCATTTAATAGGATCCAGTGAAATTTATTGATGCACTGGGGAAATGCTTTTGATTAGCCTTTGTTGCTGAGCAGTCAGTCCCAGGGCGGATCCACTGAGCCGTGGAGCCCACTGCATCCTCACGCTGCTCCTCAGTTGCCCGCTTATACCAGGCAACTGACAGCAATTAGCTGAGGAATTCTGAACACCTATATTAAGACAAGGAACAGCACATTTGAGAGGACATAGCACCATATTCTCAACCACCAGAGGTGGAACACTGAACAGCTTTTATATTTTTTTGGAGGTATTCAAGAGCAATGAGGAATACATATGAAATGGGCACTGCAGACTTTCATAAGCCCAAAAATAGCTATTGCAGTCCCGAGCCAACAACTCAAGATGTTATTTGGCTTCAGATGAGATGTTACATGTGTGTCCGAGGGCCATAAAAGAGCGGCTGCATTTGATGTTGAGATGAACATGTCACTCCTTTGTTATGTAATAGCAGAAATGAATTTAATTTTTCATAAGAAAGAAATCCCTCCATCTGGACAGAAAGTCTGCAGGCCCCAGAGGAGATGTTCAAAGTGCTCACAGTTTGTCATAGAAATGAGTGGCATCTTCCAAGAAGTAAATGCAGGTGAAATGCTGTCCACTGTACAGTTGTCAGGCTGAGAATCACTACAAATACTCTCGCCTCATTTCTTAGATGCAGTCCAATTTCCAGAGTGAATGAGGAATTTCATCACTGTCATCTGCCCTTCACAAAGTTTTTATGCCACATTCACATGGAGTGGCTTTGTCAGGATCAGCATTATCATCATCATGCTGGACAGCTATGTGAGCGTATGGAAGGACACAATCCTTGCCCTATCAGCTGGATTTGAGAGAGGCTACAGATATCTGATACCCAAGGTCTGGTTCCTTTATAACCTTGGGAATTCCATCGTACGTGGACTTTACCTTCATGTACCCATTGGTTTGTATTATGTAGGATTTAACATCAGGTTTTTGTCTGGTATGGCAGGAAGTGCAGCTGAATTGTAAGAAGGCTGGTACTAAGTTAAAGGTGGCTGTGTGTACTCAAATTTACATAGTCTTGCAGTTTTCTGTGTGTAAGGGACACAAAGATTGTCTCACGTATCAGTAGACAATGTGTCAGCCCTGGGAGTGTGAGGGCTGCATCCAGCCCTGCCTCATGGCCCCTGCACCTCTTCATCGTTCTGATTTTAAACAGTATCAAGTGGGAAACACCAAGGGAAGGGTCATTTATTTCTTTGCTTGTCATTAGCTTTGCTCTTGGCAACAACTGCCTGCAAGGGCAAAGGAAAAGCTTGGGCTATTTTACCACCTCCTCCTTTTCCCCATCCTGACCAGTATGCACTGAGTGTGGCTCTGCATGCATTTACCAGCTACCACCTTTCTCGTCCTCCAGCTGAAAATGCCTCTTGGGCTGCTGGGACAGGCATCCTCCAGAGATCTTAACAAGTGCCTTTGTCTGCCTGCCTTTCCACTCGCTCCCTCCCTTGCTGCAGCAACCTCTTCCCTTTCGGTTTGTAGTTGTGACAAGAAGTGATTCCCATGCTGCGAGGGCACAAGCAAAGCAAAAACCTTGGCCAGGGACAGGCTGTCTTCCATTCAGAAATTTATTCTTGTGGGTAGAGAATCTCCCTATTACAGGGTTTGAGATTAAATTCAATGTTTGGGATTTAATTACCAGGACTGGGAGGAACCCAGTGGCAAAACCCGTACTGATTTCTGCGTTGCAGGAACAACATTTCATACAGGGTTTGCCTGCTTAAAACCCCACTGTCTGAAAGGCACAATGGGACCCCTTTATCTGCAGCACGTGGCACCCACCACTACAAAAGTGAACGCCCAGTTCAGCCAGTGCATGCCTGCATGTGTGTTTGCATGTGCTTACATGTATAAAACCGAGGTATGTGACATACCAGAGACTCACAGACCTGTAAAAAGCATGGGGAGTTTCTCTGTTATTGTACAGTATACACTAAATCAGGACTCAAATTGGCACATGGTGAGTGATGTTCTCATTTTTGTGAGAGCCAGGGTAAGTATGGATTGGGATCACTAAGGAGGTGAGCATAGCCAAAATAGAAAATGGAGGAGGGGGGATACACACACTGTGTGTGACATCTGAGGTAATGCAAATTTGGATTAAACCAAACCTTAAAGAACTCACTGATTTTTCCTCTATTTGCATGTCAGTTGACAATAATATGGTTTAACACTGTGGCAGGGAAAAAAAATGCAGTTACTAAAGTTTAGTGACTGTAGGAAAGGACAGGGATGCTCCAGGCAATACACAAAGCAGGGAAGGACATCTCTCTCCACAAGGCAGGCTGTTGCTGACACTGATCATGAAACTAAAGAAGAAAAGATGGATGTGGGGAAGGTGACAGTAAGCAGCAGGTTTACAGAAAGGCATGCCTAGAAATGGACTGTGCTGCACAGAGACAGGATACCTGAAATAAGTTGTGAGCATTTTGTTTAAGTTTTTGTGGGAAAGGAGGATTCTTGAGGAGGACTGTGAAGGTGAGAGGGTGCAGTTACCAGTCTCCTCTTCTGACCTTTTTGACTATCCAGCATTATTTTAAGTCCTAGACTCCCGTGTGAAAATGCTCCCACGAGCAGTGCTAAGTGTGAGAGTTGCGCCATATAACACAGATTTCCCATACAAATACAATTGGGTCTCATCTCTCATGTCAAAATCTTGGCTTTTCCTGTGTTTTGACAGCAGCAACAGTTTTTCTGGACTTCAGCAGCCTGGACAGCTGAGCGTCCAAAAAGTTGCTATTAAGTAAGTGGACATAAATCACTCCTGCGCTCTATACTGAGCTCACCAGGCTTTTGTGCATACAAGGACTCTGTCACAGAACAGAAGGTTCAAGCAGGCTCGCTGCTTTTGCCTGCAGTGTGTAGTCACTCTCCACATGTACATTAGACCTGACATGCTGGGCTTGTGTCATGTTTGCAGAGCCGCACATGGGAAACTTACCTTTTTGGGGCTGCAGAAGCCACCGGTTAGCATCTGTGAGCAAAATCCTCCAAAATCCTGTGTACAATCCTTGAAATATTATCCTGATTCTGCTGCTTGGGAAATTTAATTCATCTGCTAAGCCTGCAGTCCAGCCTGGCTCCTTCAGCTGTGTTAGAAAGGTACTACTGGAGTGGTGAGAATACTTTCTAAAATTATATCTTCTTCCCAGAAAATAAAAAGAAACATCCTTCCTAAGGAACAGAAATAACCAAAAGCTCCTCACCACCTGGTCTCTGTCAGCAGGTAAAAAGGCATGCACGGAAATATTTTTGAGGAACTCACAAGTGAAGTCGTCCTCCTGAGTGCATGTGTCAAACCCTTATGAATGGATGGACGAAAGGAAATGCCCACAGGGAATCCTGCGTTACTCAGCACTGCTCCCATTTATCAGCATCGGTGGACCTTGTCAATGCTGAGAAGTTTGCTGGAGGGAAAAGACAGGGGCTAAAAGAGCAAAGAACAAGAAAAAACAATATAGTGACTCACAGTATCTCCTATTTTAGGTTGCTGCTGGTGACTGGAAGTGAAGAATTGTAGCTGCAATCCTGACCGTGCTCTTTACTATGAAATACAGATTAAACCCCTCCAGCTCTGTCGACAGACTGACATCTAGTGGAGGTACAGAAATGGGCTGCAGAACTCAACCTAAAATCATCTCTGTGAATGACTATACTGAGTTCATATTATTCACTGCAGATGTTATGTTCATTTCATCTGTTAATTCCATTTATGAAATATAATTTCATTAATGAATCTGTGAGTCTTTATTGTAAACTAAAATCACAAGAAGTGATACGTAGACTCGCAGCATTTCACTTAGCCTACACAGAAATAAGATTAGGATCTAACTAAATCACGTAAACCCAAGACTTTAGAAGCTTTTCTGTACTTATAATACTATATTAGCAAATAAGCTTTGTAAGACAAGGGCAACACGACTGGGATTTGTATAATAGGTGTTAGGAAACAAATACTTACAAAGTTTGGTTTTGGAGCGTTTAAGAAAGCCAGTCTTATGTCACTGTAAGAAATAATATTTGAGAAGATGCTATTGGGAACTTGGAAGTTGCCACATACATAATTTGTCTGTCTCTAAGGACAAAACATATCCAGTTATATAGAGAGAGTTGTTAGACTGGCT
Source organism: Caloenas nicobarica (assembly GCF_036013445.1). NCBI lineage: Eukaryota > Metazoa > Chordata > Aves > Columbiformes > Columbidae > Caloenas > Caloenas nicobarica. Next base: position 74,771,446 of record NC_088245.1, read on the forward strand.
GACAGATAAAGAACTGAGAAATAAAGGGTTGAAACTTCAATTCTCCAGAATCCTTTTCTTTAGGCCTTTGTCAATTTTTGTAGCTATAAGAAAAGTTTAATAGTTATGAGAAAAGGGTAGTGAAAATTGTGAGTATTAATTTTGATATAATGCTGTGAAACTCGTGAAGATCTAGTTAAAAATTTCGAATCTTATTTTATTAGAATTGTCCTATGCCAGCTTTATATTCCTTTGAAAGAAACATGCAACCTGAACTGTAAAAAAGGGAACAAATTTAGCTATTAAAGTAACATCTTCAGAAGATTTCTGAAGATTTGTTGATATTAGGATATTTTATTTATATTTTTAAATTTTATTTTCAAAACCTTAACACACCAAAGAAATATCTGATGAAACTTTCCTGTCATACCTGTGCACCCGAAGAAAATAAAATTATTTTTTCTTTTAAACCAATATGCACGAGCTGTCCAAAAAGTTCATCTAATTATGTATCTGAAGGGGAGCTTTGATCCATTCGTGTTTTATACATTTGTTTGTTTGGTTTTCTTTTTTTTTTTTTTTCCCACCAAATCATGTCAGTAGACTAAGTTCAAGTGATGTTTAGATTATTATTTCTTTAAACCACCATCTTAACTTCCTTAAGCAGCCACAAATATAAATGATATTAGATAGTTTCCTTTTGCATGTGCTGGTTATATAATAAGATTTGGTCTCTGCAGAAGTCATTATTTGTATTTACAAGACAGGATTCTGATTTTCTAAATTTAAAAATCCCCCACTCTTTAATGACCAGAAGCTGTAATGCTATGGAGCTATAAATTTCACAGCTCACATGGAGATAAAAGTAGATTTTGAAGGAGGGGGTTGTCCATCTGTTCACCTGTGTAGCGTCCTCCTTAAGCCCAAATCTCGCACAAATAAGATCAGCCCACTGTGTCCGCATCTGTCTGCCACACGTTAGCCACTTGCTAGATCTAGACTACGTGGGGTTTACTGGCCTCTCCCCACGTCATTTACCAGCCTCTGGATGTGCCTGGTACCTCAATAACACTGCATGCAGTTTTTAAGTAATATAAATTAATAATTAAAATAAATATTAACTATTAATACCATGCAAACACAGACATGTTCAAGACACTCTCAGGGATGGGCGAGCCTGCTTTTTGATCTGAGCAAGTGCTGATATTCACCAAATACAAATGCCAGTTTCACTGGAGGGGTAAATAAGGAGAAGACACAAAGGTGAGTTGGAGGTGGAGGCTTAGTTGGCAAGAACTGGGTCTGGGATTATGTCAGTCTAAAGCTCCCCACCAACTCCTCTCTCTCCTTGCCCATCGTTTTTGTTACTTGGGACTCTGCAATTGCACCAGACTGTGGGTCTTCCTGTTAGTCTTGGGAAAATGTCTTGTTTGTCTCCCTTTCTGGTTAGAGGCAGGGCAAAAAGGGAAATAAAGCAGCATATGGCATTCATGTCTGCTAGACTTCATTTTTGTCTTTTACCCATGCTCGCCCCGCACTGATGAAACAGCAATCCCTGCCCGCAGGGTGAATCAGCATTGCAAGCTCATCGTGCCCCTGGGGCCATGCTCAGAGGTTACAGGCATCGGGATCTGCGCTGCTCATGGCCCCAGGACAGAGGAATGTGCAGGGTGGCAGCAGAATAGAAAGCAGCATATTTATTGTATAATTAACGCAAAGTAAGAGGCCTGAACTCCGCAGGTCACAATCTCTACTCCACTGCTTCTGTTTTATGCCAACATCATAAAAAGCCAGACATGTACCTTAGACAAAATCTGCTGAGTTGCTTTTCCCACTAGAAACTCCATCCAGCTACATGTGCTATAGCTTCCCAAACTAACATCCCCTTACCTCCTAAAAATGTATGTGATTTACACCTGCACACCCCTGACTTCTGGATACGGACTATAGTTTCCCAGCACTGTCTTGCTCAGTAGGCAAAAGTGGAGTCATTTGATAAATCAAAAGCAGGTAACAGAGTCAGTTTTTCCTTGCAGAAGACAAAGGTTTCTAAGACCATCGTGTTAGGCGAAGAGTCTGAGTATGGTGTGTACCTTCATTCCTGAAGCAAGGAGTGCCTGTTCTGAGGAATCTGTTATAAATCACATTTTTAGTGAGACTGGCAAAGCTGCATAACTCTGGCCTCAGGGAATCTGTCTAATTTGTCAGCTAAAATTCAGTCTCCTGATAGAAAACTAGTCCATTCATGCTTCATGAAGGCTAATTACCCATGGAAGGAATCTGCTCAGGGAACTTGTCAGCAGTGAGGTGATGTGGTGTGGCACCATCATCCGGCTGGGAGCTTCCCAGGAAAGGTCAGCAGAGTTCCCCCTCCTCCTCGTGCCGAGCCGTAGCTCTGTCTCTCCTCTGTACGTACATGTCGCTTCACAGCACGGTCAGGGGGATGTCCCGAGAGAGACGTGTCCCGATGTGGCGCTTTTGGTGGGAAAACACTTGCTCCCGGTAGCAGGCTGTCCTCTGCATCTGGAAGTAGTGGGAGTTTGCTGTAGTCAGGATGGTCTAAGAGAGGATTTGCAAGAAAAATGTATGTTTTGTTAGACCACTAGCAGGGTTGCAGAAACCAGAGGAGTCCTTATGTACCCACATCCTTCTTCCAGACCTGCGACAGAAGCTGCTTACAAACTCACTGTCACTTCCAAGACAGAAGGGACATGGATAATGAACAGCAAATAGGAGCTTCCAAAAACAGTCCTGGGAAGAGCCACTACTTAAATTCTTGAGAACTTATTTTTTGTTATCATTCGTGTGCATTATGAACTGTAAAACCCTCGGCATTGAATAAGTTGTCACGGATTTAATGCTTCTCATACCAGAGAAGAATTTTGTTTATCTGCTGGACTAATGAAAGTAGTTACAAAGATTTTCTAACTACAGATCATAGTTTAATTCCATTCCATAATGTTAGATGTGCAGTGTATTATTTTTCTTCTGGGAAATAATAATCTGTTTCTTGTCCTAAACTCTGATAAGTAGCTGTAGCTGTATTTGTTCCAACTTAGTAGCATTTTAAAATGACCGTGTTTGGGCACTCTTAAATATGTAGCCCAAACTTTGAGTATGTCACTAAAATAGTGATGAAAATAGAAAGAGACGTTGGAACAATGGTTGGATCTTGGGGGACTTAACTTACAATTATTAGCAACTAGAGGTTCAGAACCTCTCAAGGCCAAGTCATGCTCACATAAGAAATCTCTTCAATTATTTAACTTGCATTAGGAGTTATTCATCATGCAGTTACGAGCAAGTCTCCTAGGCTGAATTAATTATATTAAAAAAAAATGAAAATGAATAAGATGATAAGAATTGCTCTGGAAAAAGTTATGTACAGCCCCAAGCTATCTATATGCACTGTTTCATTTGCTATTATAGAAAGGCTTAGTTATAAAATACTGTTACCAAAAATTATTCGCTGAAATTAAAAAGTATAATGCAGATTGAGCGTGCCTGAATTCAGCAGGACACTGAAGCCAATGTAAGTTTGCAAGAAACCAAGCAGTCTTGGGATGATTAGCAACCTTAAAATAATGCCTGTGTTTAAGTTTCTTGATGTACCAAAGCCTCTCTCTTCTGTTTGAATCCATCAGGTTTGTGTGTTTGTTCTATTAGATGGCATCAATAACCAGTCTCTTCTCAGAGTGCTGTGTAGAAAAGGGAGCATAATTGTCTGCAAAGTGGCCTATTAAGTGTTTGCTTTTAAATCAAAGAACACTTTTGAAATATTAAATAAAGAGGGACTACAATATACAAGTCACTCCAACCCATCTCAAAAATATTGATGCACATTAATGATTTACTTTGGGCTTATACATCTATTTGCTTTTGTATTCAAAACGTTGCATTGTTACCCTAGAAACCCCAATATCTCACAGAGTTTAGCTTATTCTCCATCTAAAGTACACCCTCTTAAGGAAATTCATACAGGTTCTCATGAGAGCACTTTTCCCTTTTTTCCCCATTGTTTGTAAAGGAAGAAAAAAATTACTGGTTTTGTTGTGAATGGGCCATTTTTGTTTTTTCTTCCTCTGCTTTCCCATCCCATTAATGATAGCTGCAATTTAAACATAAGAGCAGACTCAGCCACTGTGTTCACTGTTTAACAACGTTCCCAGTCTTAATTGAGTTGGGCTGCTTTAGTCCCATATCGACGTGTATTGATATGCCGCAAAAAGCCTTTCTAAGAAATGCCTCTCCTTATTTTAGAGGGTAACCTGGTTCTCAACAGTCTGGCCTCTCCTATATGCCTCTAAACAAGGGCAATGCAGCTCTGCTCTGATACACTGATGTTTTACTGGAGTATCATTAGCTGGGACATATTTCAGCCCTTGGTGCAAAGGCAAACATCAAGAAGAGGTTGCCAATGAGCCTCACAGCCCTGCTTCTGCCCCATGGCATTCCCCGGCAGGTAAATGAGGATGAGGAGAAGAGCAGTAGTTACCCTGTGGGAGACTGTACCTCTCAGAAGCCAGAGATGGCTTGAATTGACTGCCTTGAAATTGCCTGGCCTCTCTCCTGTGCTGGTGATGATTGCCGAAGATCCAGCTCAGGGAGCTGAGACAGGCGAACGCAGTGGCTGCACACCAATGTTGGAGCTGGCGGTGCTGGGAAAGGGGCAGTCCTGCTTTGTCCTCAGTGCCAGTTCCCACTCTGGCTCTGATATTTGAGGTCTAGCAGTCACCTGCTGGAAGAACGAGCTGAATCAGACAGCTGATCCAGCAGGGAGGCTGGAAGCCAACTCCAGAACTCTGTCCTCCCTCCCCATGCCAGCTCTTGGTTGCATGTGTCCCACACCTCACTGCCTCCTATGCTGTGCTGGTGCAAGTGTCCCTGTCACCACACATCCCTCTGGGTTGGTGACCTGATCTGGCTGTTGAACTTCTGCCACATTGTTTCCATACAGATCAGTTCCCCATGCCTATCCATCATGTGGTGCTTAGGACACACCTTAGGATCACGGATTTGTTTACATTGGAAAAGACCTTTGACATTGGAAAAGACCTTTGATATCATCAAGTCTGACCACTAACCTAGCACTGCCAAGTCCACCACTTAACTATGTCCCTAAGCACCACATCTACAAATCTTTTAAACACCTTCAGGGATGGTGATTCAACTGCTTCCCTGGGCAGCCTGTTCCAGTGCCTGACAACACTTTCTGTGAAGAATTTTCTCCTAATATCCAATCTAAATGTCCCCTGGTGCAACTTGAGGCCATTTCCCCTTGTCCTATCACTTGCTACCTGGGAGAAGAGACCAACACCCTCCATGCTACAACCTCCTTTCAGGTAGTTGTTGAGCGCGATAAGGTCTCCCCTCAGCCTCCTTTTCTCCAGGCTGAACAGCCCCAGTTCCCTCAGCCGCTCCTCATCAGACTTGTGCTCCAGGCCCCTCACCAGCTTCATTGCCCTTCTCTGAACTCTCTCCAGCACCTCAATGTCTTTCCTGTAGTGAGGGGCCCAAAACTGAACACAGGATTCAACGCACGGTCTCACCAGCACCGAGTACAGGGGGACAATCATTTCCCTGGTCCTGCTGGCCACATTGTTCTTGATACACACCAGGATGCTGTTAGCCATCTTGGCCACCTGGGCACACTGCTGACTCATGTTCACCCAGCTGTTGATCAACACCCACAGGTCCTTTTCCGCCAGGCAGCTTTCCAGCCACTCTTCCCTGAGCCTGTAGCGCTGCCCGGGGTTATTGTAACCCAAGTGCAGCACCTGGCACTTGGCCTTAACACAAGGGAGGAGATGGGGACCTGCAGGAGTGAGGGACTCGGAGCATGAGAGGGCAGGATATGATTAACTGGCCATTGCCACCCTTCTCACAAAGTATGACAGGCTGGGTGATTTTGGAGAAGCAAGATAAACTTTGCAGTTTGTGCTGGGCAGATGATAACCTGTACTGCTGTGACGTGACCCAGAGTTGGAGTGAACCTGGCCCAAACTAGACCCTGAGTAAACCACAGGCAACTCCTGAACCAGAAAATGCCATCCCAATCTCTTCTGTCCCCTCCTGGCACAGGCCAGCATGGGGCTGCCCACATCTGAGTAGAGGGCAGAAAGATGCCAGTCAAGGGAAAGCTCTAGAGAATTAGGTCCAGGGAAAAAGCCTACAGAGTCCATCCCCCGAGCAGATGCAGCCACATGCTCACTCATGGCACTCTGCTAACACCAAGAACAGCAAGAAGGCTTGTTGAGCGCTGTGTTTTACGTGACTAATCAATGCTTGTTCCAGATGTCGATTTTTTGAATTAAGATTTATTCAGACTGATGCAGAAGAAAGGAAAGAAGTAAATGCAAGCTTAAAGCTTCAAAAGAGTTTCAAAGCTCATTACTCACTATTATTTCCTTGCTGCGTAATCTGTTCTCATCACTCATTGACCTCTGGCAAACAAAGAGTTGGGCTCAAAATACTTTTGATGCTCAAAATACTTAAATTTTTGAAGTTGCATTTCAAACTCCACACATGCTCTGCCTAATAATGTCTCTTAAAAACACTGTCTTTCTTGTCTTTCACATTTAAGAATCTTGCTAAGAGGACTCCACCAAAAGATAGGTAGATAGGTTGTTTTTTCTACAAGTAGTAAAGGGGAAAAATTGCAAAATAAGTGAAACCAACCCACTTGTATAAAGACAAAACCTCTTGATTGTTTTTCTTCGATTTATAAAAATGTCTCATTAATCACTGCAGGGTTTCTGAGGGAAAAAATGTCCATGATCCTTAAACAACTATATAAGTTAGGTTCACACAGAGCAAAAAGTTCAACTGATTTAATGATTAAACAAAAAGACGACATGTAAATGACTGAGGAATGTATCAGTGAAAGATATTAACTGCAGTTTCTCAATGTGTCTACCTTTGCATTCTTAGTAATTTGCTTAGGGGAGATGCTCAGATGGACTGTCTCAGCTCTTGCTAACCTTAAATGGGAAGAGGTTTTATCCATTTCAGTCACAAAGAATGCCATCAGACTGTATCCACTTTGTGACAGTTTATAAATCTGTCTCAGAGCTGATCAAAGCTTTCCAAATTTCAGATTATGTTATCTTCTTAAAATTTTGAATCTGAATGAAATAGTATTTTTCTGATTTTTCAAAAACAGTAAAGATTTTTTTTTCAGATAGATAATACTCTGAAATTGCCTAGGTTTTGAAAACTGTTTATGAACATTTCAATGTGAAGGAAGAAAGAAGTTTCCATTAAGAGATTTGCAGCATTTGGATAAAACCAGAGAAAACAGAGTGCCTCCTAATCTAGGTAGAAATGACAACACATAACTACTTTTATTATCACAGTTTAACTGTGGAATTGCAAATACTACATGCTGGCAATACAGTCCCAAAGAATTATGTGAAAAAGGTACAGATTGAATTTGCTGGTTTAGCAAAAGAAATACTTCGTTTCACTGAATGAATTGGTCAAATGAGCTTAGTGAGCTCAAGTGATGGTATTCTTTCCAGTCACACTGCAAATGAAGGCATTTTGTAGGAGTTACCTCCAGGAGATGAACAAGCTTCTTGCTGACCACAGATGGAAAGTAAATGGCTTTGATAATGGAAGTTACTCAGGGGTCTAGAAGCTCCCCTTGACCCTAAAGGAGGACAAGCATTGCTGTAACTATTGTGTGCAGTACAGTCTTATGATCTGATTGTTTCCCAAGCATTGCTGTTAATGCACAGGGACTGAATGTGGGCTCATTTGCCCTAAAGAGACCGGTCCTTGGAAAGCCCTGACACTCTAAGTCAAATTTGATTCACATATACTAACACAAATTTCACCTCCTCCTTACACCAATCAGTGAATTCATTGGAAAATAGAGTCTGGGTTTGCCCCCATAACAAGAACAGCACAAATACCATCAAGGCCATACCCCAGGAGCTTCTCCTGTACTGCAGCAGTGAGGACAGAAATTGCTGTCTCCCTGGGTCTCAGCTAGCATTCAGCTTCTAGCACTGCCATTGATAGCCATCAGTGAAGGTAGAACCATAAGATGGTGCCTGTTGAAAGGCGATCAATTATCAGCTCTGTTGGCGCAGAACCAGTCTATCTTAGGCCAGCTACCAGGCAGGGAGGTGTTATTTGTATTAGATGTTAGGGCAGCAGTGAGAAAGCCACATTTCCTTGTGAAAGACGCCCAAGAACAGGAGAGTCTCTGTCTGGGGGAGTTTGGCTGCTACCAGCTTGGGTGAGGTCTGAACTGATGGCCATCAAGTCAAAAGGTTCTGCAGTTCATTAGTTGCTTCACATGCCAAACCGCTCTGTCGCACCCTTTCAGATTAAACTTACTACAGAACACATCTTTGTGTAACGGGATGGAGTTTTGCTCCTTGCAATGTGTGAAATGTTGAGTTACTGCTAGCTGGGACTAGGAGCAGAGCTACTCCAGGAGCACACCAGAGGTACAATTGGGATATGGACTGCCTCCTTGGAGTACTCTCTTCTCCTTGTTCCAGTTGGGAATGTGCTCAATTGCTACCCATATTAGGAGCACATTATCTTCTCCTCCATGAAACCTTAGCTGCGTTGCCTCACACATTGTTGTGAAGAAAAGCCAAAGCACTATCCCTGTATGACCACTTCCATGTTTCTCCCCTCCCACCTCTGCAAAAGCTGTCCCACAAGGCTCGCTCACGCAGCCTTGGCTGTCCCAAAGTGGTCTCAGTGTGTGTCTGTCCAGCATGGGAAGATGCAGGAGAAGAAGCCATGGCTACAGGTTAGAAAGGAGAAGCTCAAAGTGCACTTTCCATTTTGCCTTATTGTTTTGGAAAGGTCGGGGTGGGGGGAAAAAGGTATTTTCTGGTTGTAGCGCACGTTTTCCTAGCTCAGCTTAGCTCGAGTACGCATGCTTGTGGTTCATCCTCACAAATGCCATGTCAGGCCCTGGGCCAATACAAACACCAAGTCTGTCTTCAATATATATATAGTGAAAAAAAAAACCTGTTCCAGCTCACTCCAAATTAGAGAGTGTTTGCAGAGAGACGGTGGAAACTAGGAGGGCTCTGGTAGTTGTAGCAAAGTTATGCTGAAACTCTGCCCTTAATAGGTTATGTTGAGGAAAGCACAGCTATTTTGCCTAGCTGGCATGCTTTAGAGTTGATTATAACACAAATAAAAAGGTATTCAAACACACCAGAGGCCAGAGATCGCAAAGGAACGCATCTTAATTCTGTATGATAAGAATCTTGACAGGACTCTGTAGGAATCAAGGTGCCAGTAGGCCCTGTAATTTGAGGGAAATACAGGTGCTTTATGCCACATGCCAATGTGAAACCTCCAGTGTTCACTTCTGATAAAGACATGTTAACAAGTTACATGATATTTGTTGATTTTGTCTTTAAGATATTCCTATGTTGTAAAAGCCTGCAAAACCACCTCCCAAAACTCAGCTGTGGGTAAAAATGTTCAAACCTAACATTTAAATAGGCTGACATCTTGAAATCTTTTTACTTTTCTTGTACCTGGAGATCCATAAAGCAGAAATAGCACGAATAAAATAAAGTAATAGAAAATATAAACAAAAATTAAAATAAATAAAATAAAACAAACCAAGAACTTTTCAAGAAAGGCAGCAACTGAAATAGAGCATGATGAGTGTTTGATCACAACTGAAGACAGAAAGGAGGAAAAAAAAAAATGAGAAAAGTTAACTTTGTTTGCTGGTGGTCGGTTACTAAAAATTAAATTGAAAGCAAAAGAGACCATATAAATTAATAAGTTATTCACAGCAATTAGTTTGCCAAACACAAATCCGTGCAGTTTTCTTTGAGAATAAAGATCCCAGTCTGGTTTCCTGGCCTGATTCCAGATAAAGTAATTACATTGTGCCTACTTAAATTTCCCCTTCAGTTCAACATGATATATGCATCTTCCTCTCCGAAAACTGTTGTCTGACAAACCCAAAGCCTGCCACTCATCTTTCAGTGTCGGATAGCTTTGGGTTTTGCTACAGGACTCTTTATACCTCTAGCCCAGTAGGCTTCATATTTCTTAGCCTGATAGCATTAAAAAGTAGATTTTGAGCCATAGTGTAGCTAAATCATAATACTTTAAGATTTTCATATGATTAAGTATTTTAATGCTCTTGAATCCAAAGTTTCAGACCTGCCACAAATACAAAATTCAGCCCAGAAGGGGCTCTGAATTTGCCCAGTCTCCAAAAGCTGCTGCATGCTTTTACCAGTAGTTGGGAACCCAGTTTCAGTCAGGCCACCTTCGGCAGGTATGAACTGTGCATTTTAATGCTTCCCTGTGGGCTGGGGATTATCTGCACATGACTTCAAGTTCCAGAGCAAGCTTAAAAACATTTCAAATGCAGCTGAAGGCTTTTCCTGCAGCTCCACCTTTTGGGAGCTGGGGATCGACCAAATTGCTTGAGTTGATTATTTCTTTACTAGAGAAGGACTTAACCTTGTTGTATTTGTGGCTGATATTGACCTCTAAAATATAAAGAATAAAGCACATTGGAGGTTTTAAAGATGTGTTGATTCCTCATAGAAAGCCCTAAGATGCATTAGGCTGGAGATATTTTTATTCTAGGTAGCTTCTGAAGGCTGCTCGATATAAGCAAGGACCTCAATATATATAGTTAATCATCATTATAATATTTTCATCTGGACTTTCTGCTTAAGATTTACTTGAAATCATTGTGCCAGGTTGAGGTGTGATATAAGTAGATCATGTGAAATGTAACAGGTCCACATCAAATTCACTACTATTCTTGCATGTTTGAGTTGGATTTGGTTTCCAATCCTCCACTTGCACCCTCACAAATGATAGCTACCCGGAGAGTTCACGCAGTCAGGTGCTGTGTACCTTCAGCGCTGTTAGGTAATCGCTGTGCTCCACTGGGAGGCTGGATTATCTGGTCCCTTTTAAAAGAGGGCCTGGCACACAGCAGGAAGAGATGTTACCCTATATTGGTAGGCTGAAGACATTTGAAACCTGCAGCAAGCAATCTGGAAGCCCTGAACTTCCAGAACACCTGAATCTGGACTACAGCATAAGTCTCTCTCTGCTGGAAAACACAGGGGTATGTTGGAGACTGCCAAAGGGCCTGATCCAGAGCCCACTGGAAGTCATGATAGGTATGGCTTCCACTGGGACTTGAATCAAGTCTGCAATCAGTTTTAAGATGAAAAGATATTGCGGCAGCCAAGAGTGACCTTTAAGAGAAGAGAATCCCCCCAGAGTAAATATCCTCACTTGTTGGTTCCAGAAAGTGAAGGGATGAGTGGAAAAATTAATAACTTGCAGATCAACGACGTAAAATCCTTTTTACCTCTTTTCATTACTCAGCCATGGATAAAATTGCTTTGATGAATATCAGACATGTATTTGCCTTTCATCACTTTTCATGTTCTAAACCTTGCCCCCAGACTCAGCATCTCCCTTTCAGACTACTAAATATTATATGTGCACAGAAGCAATTTGGTATGTATAATGATAGGCATGATAGTTACATTGGTTTCCAGTGTCTTTCAGGCTGCATCCCTGCAGAATTGCAATTAAACACTTGACAAACCACAAGGCTATGCTAATCCTGCTTCAAAAATCTCTGATGGCAAGGACAGCAGTCTGCCTTCCTTCGCCACTGACAGACGGAGAGAGCCAGCGTTACTCAGGCTCTTCTTAAAAATACTGTTTTTCCCCTTTGGCTGGGTGGTTCATGTTTCAGCTGTAACATTCTGCCTGAGTTCGCTATTGCCATGTAACAATGGCCTCTTTGTTTAGCCCTGCTACCTCATTTCTCTCTATTAGCCTTTAATCCCTGTCAGGGTTTCACCTTTGCAACGATGAGGTCACAGCTCACGTTGATTGGGAAAGGAAATCCTGATGATCGTTGCTGACAGAAAGCTGATAATGCTGGTTTGGGCAGCAATAAATTCTCAGTCCCTAAATGAAGACTAATCTTTGAGGCAGAAATCACCTCTTCCAGTATTTTTTTGGGCCTCATTCACAAATATTTTCCCATGCTCGAGCTGCTTGACCTTTGAAGCATTCAATGCACCTATGTTATTGTGGAGAACTGTCTTCCAGGGATCAAAATAAACATCCATCTATCAGTGAGAGGCAGGTGAAATTATGAAATAAATCAATGATGTTATCCTCGTTGGGAATGCAGCACTCTGAGCCCTCTGTAGCCTCTGCAACCCAAAGTGCAAAATTGCTATCTGCTGCTGTGCAATTCTGTCCTGACAGCATTTTTATTTCTTCAAATGACTGTTGTCAGGACCAGTTTTATTTTTATTTTTTCAGCACAAAACTACATCATGCAGAGAGATAAAAAGAGATGAGCAGGAGGGGTTTGTGCTGTTGAATTCGTGTTGCTGACCTGATGACTAATTCAATAAAGACAGTTCTTAAATAACCCTGAACAATGCAGATACTTTTACACCACCACAAATGTTGTCAGACTGTGTTCCCCACTTTAAATCATCTATGGCCATTGAACTGGCTCTTCTCCACTACGGTATCCACTATATGCAAACTCCTTGTACCTCCTGCGATGACACAACTCCTTGTCAGTAGCAGGAAAGTTCAGCAATGGCTGGACAAGGAGAACTTCATTGGAAATCAAATAATTCAAATAATGGGCAACACTGTCAAAAGCTCAACTTCTGCACATTATATTGTCTTTTTATTTCTGTTCTCCAAAACAGATGTTCCTTCAGCACACAGCATTCTAATCTGTAGTTTCTTATCTACCTAACAGAGCCTCAGTGCTCCCAAATGCAGCTTCTTTGTGCACTAATTCACTCCTGGACAGCTGTATCCAGGCTCAGTGCTCCAAGAAATGAGAAGGTGGTGGTTGAAAGCTTCAGCTCACTCTCTGTCAATCCAATCTGACTATTGTTTTTGTCTCTGCAGCAGGCTGTACTCCCTCCTTTGATCAAAATAACCCTGGACTTTGGTCTGAATGCAGATTTGAACTTTACAAATTGGGTCTCCCCCAACTAACAAAGTGTGCATTTTACTCCCTTTTCTGCTAGCAGTAACAAAACTCCCTGCTCCTGTGCACAGCTGGTAGCATTTTAGTCAGGCAATGCCTGTGTAATCTTTTATAATTTTTTTCTTCCGTCCACAGCATGTTGGTCTTCCCAATGGTGAAAATCCTCTATTGCCAGGCCATAATTCTCTCTGAATATGGGCTCCATCAGAGCTCCCAAGGGGAGCAATTCAGGTGCCTGAACACAGATGTGCAGTGCCATGATATAATAGACGATTTAGGCTGGCCAGGATACCTGCACCAGGCTGCCAGATGTGATGGAGCAGCTTTGGAAGATACACACCTTTCAGAGGGGCAGCCAGAGCCCAGGCAGGCTGTAATATAATCTTGAAAAGACCTCTGCTAATTTCAGACACCTGAGTCATTCCTGCAGCCCATCCAGGTGACACCATGCTATTAGAGGGGCAGATTGCTTCTGTGCTCATCAGCTGAATGGATGAGTTTGCCCTGTGCATTATCAAGAGTCAAAAAAGGATCATTACATGATGGTATAGGAACTAGCACTTCAGTGTCTATACCGACATTCCCACCTTTGTAAGGATAAACATCAGCATGTTTATATTATAACCCTTTTGCCTACAGGTAACTACTTTATGTATCTTATACATGTCTGCATATGTCTGCAGGTATCAGATTTTCCAATCCCTTTGTCAACTAAATCTACTGGCCTGTGGGTTAAACTCTTCAGAGGAGAAAGAGAAGCTTTGTTCCTTGAATTGTTTTGACTTTAGGATTCTTTCTAATCTTGGTTTAGTGAAAACTCTAGCATTAGCTACACTTTCCTCGTGTGCAAGATAAATTTCTCATTAGAGACGTTTGGCTGGACCAAGACTTATAAATCTGCCTCACATGCCAATCTAAGACCTCTTTACACATCTGCATCCCACCTTCTGTCAGGGACAGCTCAGGAGCTCAATGGCAGCAACAAACATAATAGCTGCGGGTTGGACCAAAGGTCCAGCTCTCTGCCTCGGACCACAGAGAGTAAGTAGATACCTGGGAAATGCTTGGGTAGACTTTATCCAGGTTAGTACCATTGTTGGAAAGCAGAGACTGAGGAGCCAGCACACACAAAGTGGAGACCAGACATCTTGGGGCTAGGGGAGCAGCGAGGAAGCAGGAAGGGTAAAAGCAGGAAAGCAGCTGCCATACAGAGAGCACAAGCAGAGATGGTGCCATGCTTAACCTGGTTTCCATTACCTGCCTTGTCTGAATAAGAGTAAATTTCCTTAATTGCAAGAACATTATCTCTGCAAGGGATTGGGCTGGATAGTCTGGCTCTTGTTTCTGCCCTTCATTTGTATGCCCTGGGATGCTGGCAAGACAAAATGCTGCATAAATGCATGGGTAAATACACAGCAGTGTAGCAGTCAAACTCAACAGGACCACAGCATCATCCCTCCTGCATTCCCTGACTCCTTTAAGCATCTGGCCACTTTCTGCCCCTACTGCACAGCTCCATTTCACAAAATTTAAACCTCAGACTGAAAATGGGCATAGTAATACATCCTGGAAGGAAGATGTGTGTGGAGATATGCTAACTGCTGATGGATAAAGTCCCAATAGGTGGCACGCACTTCTCCTGGACCAGATCAAACTTCCTTCCATTCATTAAAAACAGCTTTTTGCGTGCATCCCTCTGCAAGCAGCTCTTAACAACTCACTATCCTGCTTTTTGTGTAAATCTGTTGCTAAAAAGAACATGTATTATGGTTTTAAAGTCAGGGGTTTTTTGCCATCTTGCTTTCTATATATATATCAATGTAACATAAAAGCTACAGAAAAACAGAGTAATCTTGATATTGCTGAAACATATACTTAACCCATCCAAACTGACATCCCAAATCTTATCTCAAGGAAAAAAATAAGCAGCTCAAAATACGAAAAACCCTCAAGAACTCTTTAAGGACGAAAAATTGATGTGTCAAATACAGTGCTACTATTCTGCAATGCCGTTTTAATCCAGTTATGCAACTAGAACTGAGTAATTAAAGTCACCACAAAGCTTCCTCCAGCTTTGCACTGAATTCATTATTTCCATTTCAAAATA
Source organism: Caloenas nicobarica (assembly GCF_036013445.1). NCBI lineage: Eukaryota > Metazoa > Chordata > Aves > Columbiformes > Columbidae > Caloenas > Caloenas nicobarica. The sequence continues at coordinate 74,786,541 of NC_088245.1, forward strand.
TAATCGCCTAAGCTGAAGTAACCACAGTACTATTGTCACAGCTCTGTGCCGCTGCAGCTGGATAGCATACCTTTAATATTTCTCAAGCAATATAGCTGAAGGCGGACTCTTGCAGCAGAACAGCTTGAATGCCATACCACAATTTCAGGACAACGTTTGGGACTGAGAATTGCCTCGGGTTTGGAAGATTTTATATAAATAAATGCTCTTTCTTGAAAAACAAACAGTTAATTTCATCAGTATTTTAACCCCATTTTCCTTCAAACCTCATTTTCCATTCTGAGATTTCTTGTTATCTTTTTATCACCTCATTTTGTTCAAAGGTTTTATAACAATTCCAAGCAGGTCCCCTTCAGAATGTTTGGCCTATCCTAGAGGCAGAATATAGGTGGACTAGTCTAATGCCTGAGAAGAGAAAGGCCTGGCACACCCAACAAACTGGGGTTTCCCAGGAACTGGAATGAATCCCACACAACCAAGGCAGAATACAGGAATTTCAAAGGTCAGCAGAGATCTAAGCTTCTTGTACACGTGGTGATGAAAACCAAGATGGTTAAATACCAAGGAGCCTTGGTGAGATGATTTATCTATAACAGATGTGCACCTAAATTCTACCCAATTAAAAAAAAAAAAAAAAAAGATACAGTGGCTAGGTGCTAAAGCCTCCCATATCCCTATTGACTGGGAATTTACAGGCTGCTGGTTTTCAAAAGTTTCTCAGTTCCTGTATTTTTGGAGATTTTTTTAGAAATGGAAAAAGTTGCCTGCCTGACAGAAAGGCCATTCCACCTGGGAACTTGGGAGTTCTTGCTCAGCGGCCTGAGAGCGTGCCAGGGAAAAAAAAAAAAAAAAAAAAAAAAAGAAATCCACACCTACTTTAATATAGGAAAACCGAAAATTTAGACTTTTTGTAAGCAACCGGAGGCCCATGATATTTCCTCCATGCCAGGATGCATGTTCACCTGTTCTTCTGGCACCCATTAGTTTAGGTCTTCATACTTATAGCTCTGATAAAGAAAACTAATGCACTTTCAGGTAGCTTTAGAAAGTGGTTTAGCTTACCTCTGAATTTTCTGCAGAAGTTAACTACTCTAGAAGGATGGTGTCAGGTTTTAAAAAAAAAATTAATCAAGATTTACACACTAGGAGGATCACATGACAGGATTTTTATTTTAGAATTTATTAATCCCTAGCATGCAATAGATCAGTACCAGCTGCTTCAGTTCTATAGATGTGATTTCCTAATCACCATCCCCCAGCAAAAGTTTTATAGCTCAGGACTCAAAAGGATAAAAGTGCCAGATCTCACCCAGTCTATAGAGAAGGGGTTAAACTGTATTTCTTGCAATGCCAACCAGGTTCTAGCCACTGGTTGGCAAGAAGTCCACATTTTGAATTGCATAAAGAATGTAACTGTGTGTGGGACTGTGGAGGAAGGCTGCTTGCTTTGAGGCCAAAATTTGGACAAAGGAATTATAGTGACTACAAGTATAGGCACACCAAACTGTGTGTACCTTACTTCTATGATAAAGGTAACTTTTTTTTTTTTAAAAAAAACCACACCTCCTTGTGCTGTTATTTATAGCTGTTTTGTTGTGCTTATGTGACCTTTTAAGGTGATGACCTATGTACTGGACTGCTAAAAGCACCTGGGTTAAAACACCTCCAATAGCAAAACAATGATTTCATTTTTAATACAGGCCAAGACCTAGTTTACAACACAAGTTCTTAAAAAGTTGCATCAGCCATAATGATGGGACAGTGAAGCACCGTGCATGGTTTGAAAAGCCTGCTGAGGACCAGGAGATTCTCAGATTGGCTTTGAGAAGGAAACCTGTCAGGGGTACATGACCCATCCAAGTATCATGGAGCTCCTCTCTCAGACCTGATTTGAGCCGCCAGAACATCTGATCCTCTGATGAATATGGAAAAGTCTGAACTTGGGCAACAGTGACACTGGCTGCCTGTGTCCATATAAGCTGTACATTTATACTGCATCATATGTGTACACTGAGGCTTTCCACTGGTGGCACATTAAAAGCTTCAGTGTGAGCCAGTAAGGGATTTTTTTACCTGTTGTTTGGTGGGGAGCTGAGATTTGGACTGAACAGATTTGTTTTCATGAAAAGGTCTGAGTTCTGGAGAAATCACAGTTCTGTGTAAAAACATGAATGCCCAGTTCCCAAAGTACTGAAGCCAAAGCAGCAATATTCAGTTTGCAGTACTCTACCACAACATCGAGATGATAGAGTTCATGCCTTTCCCATTATGGACCACTTCCCAACTTTGAGGGGAAACTTGTGGTATTATTGTGAGACCGAGTTTGTAGAAGGACCTCAGCTATTCTCGAAGGAACAATATTCAGTTTCCCACTCCCTGGGGAACTACAATATCATTTCCAAAGATAAGTATTTAAAATAAGAATAATTCAAAACCTGAATCATTGAAATTAATTCTTTGAATGGTGTTATTTGAGTTAAATTTGAAAAATCTAAAGCCTTTCAAAGAATGTAGTGATCAATTCAAGAAGTGTTATAACATGTTAGAGCAGAGGTCTGGCTTGCTCCATTACCCTATCTCTGGCAGTAGCCAAATGCCAGGTACTTGAGGCAAACACATAGATTCCTCCCAAGGATACTCTCCAATCCTCCAGCAATTCGCAGCTCAGAGTTCCTGACACACAGGAAAAGTGTTTGAAAAAAATATCCCTCTGTGAATTTTTACTTCTGGGAATTTGTGCAGCCACTTTTGTAACCTTGTGAAGTTTTAGTATCTACGATGTGCTGTAACAAGAAACCCCACAGCTTAATTACCCATTGTGTGAAGAATCTCCTCCTTCTTGTTCATTTTCAGTCTAACCTCTGATATTTATGTACCTACTAAACAATTTTATTTTTGTTTATGTATTGTCAAGTGAATGCTGGATTAAAATACACTATCACATCTACTATCATTATCGTAGTAGTTAAATGAACCTAGTATACCAATACCCCCATGAGATAGCAGGAGTAGAACAGTTATCTGCATTGGCATTTCAGTTTGCACCATTAGTGCACTTCTGAAGTTAATCTCCTGGTTGTCTCCACCTACTATGCTTTGGTTTATACTGTGGAGAGGTCATTGAATAACAACTGGATTCACCCCGGATGAAACTAAATCAAGACGTGTAACAAGAGGGCTCCTAATGTTCTCCAGCCTCATGGATGTTCAGTACTACAGATCAGACCAGACTTTTTTCAGAAAAAACCTCAACCTATAGAGTTAGTTTGTTTGTGGAGGATGAACATGAACTCCTTACCTTCAACTGTTTCAGTCTCCAGATCTGATCCTTTTATGCTTCACTACTTGCTAGTATAGCCAAAGCCTACATGATTTGCTCAAGGCCATAGAGAATATCAAGGGCAGATAAAGCTCAGTCCTCCTGAGCTGCTGTTTACCTCTTTCAAGACGTGTAACACAATTAAGCATACAGTTATAACCTCCTGCATCCAAACATCTTGGGCTACATATAGCCGCATATCAGCATGCACATCTGATCCATCACTAGCTGCAGTTAGACAAGATGCCCTCTCCATCACAAGGACCTGTCCCTCTCATCTTTCTTTCCTTCCCCCAGAAAAGTGCTTTTATTTCCATCAATGAGCCCCGCAGTGACCTGGGACAATTCCAACTACTGGCTTCTGAGAAACCAACTTAACCATGGATGATGACATAACTTGACTAATAATAGATCAGCAGTGCCAATAATGCAAGGCCAGAAATAATATAGCATGGTGCTGGCAGTCTCTGTGCAGAGAGGCAAAGTGGGCAGTATTACTTTTCAAATGAGGTTTATCAACTGTGAGCTGAAGGTGAAGAGGCTACAAGTCATTCCATCAGTAGACTTTCTTCCACTGTTTAACAAGTGATTATTTGCTCTGCTGTCCAGGTGATTTGCACGTAGTTGAATCATGTTGCCATGGTATCTTACAGGTATCAGCATTCCTATTCCTCAGTCCCAGTTGAAATGCCAATATCACTGTCAATTTGCTTCAAGTTTTATATATATAATCACTGGTTTAAATTTAAGTGGGAGAGTACAACACTACTTTCTACCAAGTCCAATATATTTTATGTTCTAGTCAGGAAAGCATCGAATTTTTTTTTTTAAAATGCCTTTCTGTAAATACCTTAGCACATACATACATACTTGTTATACAGCCAGATTTTGAGGAGATAAGGACTAGATTTTTTAAAAAAGCATTAACATACCAAAATATGACACACAGCTAATCTGTCTTGACTTTTATGACAATTTCACTAGGCATCTGCAGATCTTCAGAAATCTAGCCATGTGGAAAATGGTTTAAGATCCACAGAGGCTATCACATATTTGTTTTCGTGGGATTTTCTTTTGCCCCCAAGATTTTCCTTTGTGATAAATTAAAAAAATAAGGTTAATGTGTTATAGAAGGTCTCATGCATTAGCATTGTGAAGAGTCAAACAAAATGAGAACAAGGTGGAGAGAGAGACAGAGAAAGAGGTTCAGTCATTAATGAAATTCTGTGGTCAAAACTAATGGCAATGCTCCATTGACTTCAAGGAAGGAAACTCAGGCCATGAACTGCAATTGGAAGAAGAGAATAAAAGCATATTGTCTGGACAAGACATATGTGCAGAGTAGGTTCAGAGACAGGTCCTACTCAGTTATTTTAGCATGTTGCATTTACGACCCAAACTCAGGACTGCAATTACCTGAGTGCTCCTTATTTGAACATGAATTAAGTTTCATATAACATTTACTAGCCACAGAACAGAGCAGTGCTTGTTTTTATCTACATGGTGGCTTACATTATATTGCAAAGAAATACCAAAGAGTGTGGTGGGTACTGAAGAGCCATAGAGGGCAGGTAGGAAGATGACTTGCATATGTAATTAGAGTTGCAAAGGAAATTAAATAAGCAGAACATAATTGCCAGGTGGGTATTTAGCCTGTAAACAGACTGTAATATACCTGCTCTCACAAACTCCTTCAAAAAATATCTGATATAAACTCTTTAACATACTGCAAATAATTACATACTTGAATTTCCTTTAATCTCACATGTGTGGGACTTAAAACCTTGAGTGAGGCATCTGCGGTTTGAAGTTGATTCGTTGAACTTTTTTGTATCTGATAGTCCCCAACACAGCATTGTAAATTAGTCATGGCTAATTTGGTTATAACTATATTTTATCTCTATGTTTTGTTATGACATCCTATCTCTCAGAATGAGCACTATCCTCACTGCATTTACCTCACCTGTGTTTACTTTTCCAAACATTCATGATCAGGAGCAGAAGTGAACCCTGTTACCTTAACCTGAACTGTGAGCACAGAGAATCATTCAGACCTTCAGCCATTTTTCCATCCACTATTAACAAAGACAGGAAAACAAGCGTTTGTAACTCTCTCTTTCCCTGTCAAATCAAACCAGCAGCCTTCCTCCCAGTCTGGGGATCTGTCAATACAATAAGATTATTTTTTTCAGACTCCTCTTTTTGACCAAAGTCCTCAAATTCCAGTCAAATGGAGCAGAACGGAGTCATTTAGAGTTTCGCATTTAAAGCTCCCACCAGTTTCAATAAAGAGTCCCCGATTTTGAAGTTAATTCAGTTCAAAAGCCTTTTTAAGAAGATTCAGTTACAGACCCTTGCTGGCCCTCTGGTAAGATTCACTGGACAACAAATATTGTTGACAGAATATAATTCTTTCAAAGACAGTTTCATCTGAAAACACATTGATGGTCTTTATTTATGTCATACAGTTTACGTGGTTTCCTCCGTTATTCCATTAATTATATTTTATTTTTGTAAAATGTGTCTATGTATTTCATATGTAAATTTACCCACAAAAACCCAAAATGTGCGAGTTAATGGAGACCAATAGAGAATGACTTAAAAGAACACAGTTGTTTCACTCCTGTTTCATCAGTAAGTCATCCTGAACCATAATCTCTACATGCTTTCTGTGAATGGGGGAAAAAAATATATTAATTCTGCTTTTTCATACATAGTAGAAAAATAAAAGCATTTAAACTTCCTAGCCTGCGGCAACTAATTCTTACTGATAGATCCCCAATGATGGATCCCATGAGACTATCAGAGGTACTTCACACAGAGGTCTCCCTGTGCACACCTGTTGGCAGACTGGGAGGTCTCATTTCTTTTTCTGGTAAGAACTAGCCAAATGATAGCACTTCTCATGCATATACTAGACTTCATTGCCTATAAATAACTTGTTACTTGATTTACATCCAGGTAGCTATCAAGCACCCTTCTCTCATCTGAGCAGTTACACTGATATTATCTGGCAGCCACTCAACCACCTAGATGTAAGCCCACTGGGCTGGAAACTAAACCATAAACTTTCCATTCTCCCCAGCTTCGTGTTCAATCTTTCTTTCTGCCTGCATTGCTCTTCCATTTTGGTAGGTTCTTGGTTGAGCATTTTCAGTTTCTTTGCCCACTCACCTCCTGGTCTGCATTTTCCATCTTCCAGCTGAGCAAGGTAATACTGAACAGTCTTCACCTCCAGATTTGCTTAATTGCTTATAGACACCTTCCTCTACCAATAAGCATCTAACTTGCTTGTCCTCTCCAAGGAGCAGGATGACATGACAGAAAACTTTTGTCCACACAATTCTATATTTTCCTGCTACCTCTGTTAAATTAAACCTCATTTCCCTTTTCAAGTGGTGTGTCAACAAATGGTTGTGAAAGCCCATCAGCATAAAGCTGTCCTGGCTTTTTTTTCAGCTGAATTCAGCAGTGAAATTGCTGTTGACACCAGTGACTGGATCCAGCCCCACAGGAATAAAGTCAGTTCTTGCCCATGGTGGGCAGAGAAGGGTACCATCAGTTCAGAGACGGCCATACCAGCTGTGCCCGCCCTGTGTCCCCACACTAGGGCAGGTCCCAGGAGGGCTCAGTGCTTTAGGGTGCCCTGGACTTGGCACTGGGGTGGGGTTCAGATGCTGAAATCCAGGCAATTAGTGACAGCCTAGATGTCTCCCAGTCAACACGCTCTTCCGGAAGGGTGTGAGCCTCCTGGAAGTCCTCTGTATGTCAGGCTGCACACAGATGTCTTTGACACCCTGAGACATCTAAATTGGCACTAGAAGCCCATGGTTAAGCAATTGAATCCCACCCCTTAGGACCTTGCTGACAGTGGTATTTCTGACTGACCATCCACCTTCACAGCGTGTGGTCTTGGAGCCACATGGAAGGGAAGGACAAGTTCAAACAAGACTTTTTGCTTACCAGTCTGCCTGGGGTCATTGTGGCAGGACTGCCTGGTCTAGCTAGAGGCCACAGGGTGCTAATGGACAGGAACTGGTATTTTGGGGAGAAGCCTTGCAGCTGGGCACCATGACCTACCAACTCAAATTCCCTGGAGACACCAGGCTGCTCCTTAACAGCCTTGTCTCACTTTTACTTCAGACAGTTGCATTTCAAGTAGACCTGCATGTCCATCAGTAGGTGTCTTCAGACTGAAGAGAGATGGCTGTTCCAGGGAGCCACTGTTTCCTTAGGAAGTAGCTTGACAACGTGGTCACTGGTCTCCCAGGCTGCTGCTGCCTCTCCTCTCTCCTGCCTGCACGCTCAACCAGCTGGCTCTGCTGCTTGGTAGCCTTCTGCTTCCCACCCACTCGCCAAGAAAACGCTACCTCTCACACTCCAGAAGTGGGTATTTATGTCATTTTAAAGACTTCAGTCAGTTCAAGGAAAAAGGGACTCGGGGACCAAGAGCTGCAGGTGGGAGCACAGCACAGCAGCACATTGAGCCCTCAGACTGGCTTTGCAGGATCACACTGTCTCTTCAGGGCCCTCCCAGCTCAGGATGTCCCACTGCAGACTACAGGAACGAACAAAAGCCACTCCGTTAGCACATGGTGATGAGGACCCCTGAACAACATGGGTGCCAAGCTGGATCTCTGCACAGAGCTTGGGACTGCAGAAGACACTTTTCTTTTTGGCCTTCCCAATCACCATTGCCACCTCGCAGTGGTCTCAGCCAGCCTTTCCACTGTTTCTGTGAAGTTTCTTGATTAAGAATTTAAAACTATTTCCACAAACTGTCTTAACAGTTTTATATACTAAAGCTACCTATTAAGATAAGCCAATTAATAACATTTTCTTGTTCTTCTATGGTGTCTCTGACGTCCAAGGGTTCAGTACAACTTGCATTTATTAACAAAACATCAAAATGTGGATTTTTCAGGTACCCATCTACACATAGACAGAAAATATGGGTAAAACATGGTGTGAAGAGGTGAAACACTTGCTCAAGGTCTCTTTATGATGCTCTTCGTGATGAAAAGCATGAACTTTTCATTAACTTAAGTGGACATCAATTTAGCCTTTTCAGTATTATTGCCAGGAGATGAAACAGAAGTCAAAAGGTCCTGACCCCAGTGCAGTTGTGGAGAGTAATTGGATGATATTGCTTTAGATAGCGTAGGAACCTCCCACTGGGCCTCCTTGGCTTGCAGTGGAGAAGCCATCTAGACCTGTGCCCCACCAGCAGAGCAGATACGAAGTCAGATCTGGTACAACAAGCACAGTCAGTTGGAAACGAGGAGAGCCAGTGTGGTCTCCCTGTATGCCTGGTGTTGTGTAGACAGCCAAGACACAATGAGCCCTTCCACCTATGACAATCATGTTTCTCCTCTCCATGGGCTCACAGAGCTCCCCTCAGCTGCTGCTGGAGCCCCCTGGCTCTGAACAGTGCACAACCATCCATCCAGCTCTGCCTAGTGCTTCCCAGCTGGGAGATCAACCCTGTCGGCTCTTATTTTTCTTCCTCCTTGCTTCAGTAGAAGGGTTTTCTCCATTTTGCTATAACAAAACTACCACAGAAAAGAGGCTGAATCAGATGTTTCCCAGTCTGTCTTGCAAACCCACTGCCTCCATATTGCAGAGAAGAGGGGATACTGGACAAGGGGATGCTGAGTTCTGCTGCAGAGATGTCAGAGAGATCCTACTGATCAAACTGCTCTTTGAACTGCTCATTCTCCCTCCTGTCTTCTTACAGAAAAGCTACTACAGAGGCAGCCTCTAGACCAAGTACAAAGTCATCACAGAAGAGTGAATCTCCAGATCTGACCTCAACTGACCCCTTGTGCCTGGTCAGAGTCCTTCTGCCACTGCCTGGGTAAACCCGTCTCTACCCTAGATGTAAGGCTCTGTTTTAGCTCCTCTCTAACCCTGTCTCAATAAGCTGTTCATCTGCAGATTTGGATAATCTTGTGGGTTTAGGGAAAAAAAAAAAAAAATCTCATTTTGTCAATTCTCTTCAATGAGAGCAATCTTCCAGCCACCTAAGTCAATCAGCTGTGTTTGGCCAGACATCAAAAACAAAGTCAAGCCTGAACCACTGATGATTTGAGTCTAAACTTCACCTAGGAGGAGTTCAGGGAAGCCCACATGTTTTCAGACTGCATTAATGACTGCTTCTTGCCTTGCCAAGGTAGATGCTTTGCTGCATCTGTCTGCCAGTCTCATCCACACAACCTTCTTCACCAGGTCTCTATCTGACATGGAGCCAGAAGCTTTACAAACACATTGGCTTATGGGCGCAGAAGATCTCATCTCAGTTTGACTGACACAACATCAGCAGCTGAAATACTCTTTCCATGTTCCCAGCTGTTCCATGTCTGAGAAGCCTAAGGAGGGGGAGGTGGAATAAGGGAGCAGGTGTGAAGCTTACTCAGGCTAGGGGTAAAAAGGAATTATAATCACGAACACTTATAAAGACATCAGCAGCCAAAGGTACATGAGTTGGAGAGAACAGAGTTGCCTGCATGGGTTGAAGAAATGTCACTGAAATAAGTCTCACACACATAATTCAAAACAAAATGAAACTCACTGTTACTAAAGAAAGCAGAGTTTACCATGATCCGTGAACTGATGGGGTCTGATTAAAAAAAAAAGTATGAAATTGAATCACTGCAAATGAGGTCTCTAGTCCATAAGAGATGAAATACATCATAAGTTAAAGGCTACAGAGTCCATTTTTCCTTATGTTTTGTGCAGTTATTTTACAAAGTACTTTGTCCTCTGTTGATACTACGGATAACTTGATGCTTTCTGGTAGAGCTGGACAAATGGTCACCAGCTCAATATGGACAAATGTTCAGAAATTTTTCCACTTTGGACAGGAAAAAACACTATTTTCTAATTTCTAAATACTAGACAGCTGGCCACAGTTAAAGTACCATCTAGTACTTTCTGGTTAGCCTTAGTTAAACACATATTTGTAATTTTCAAAACCTAAACTGTAGTTACAGAGTTATGATGGTATCCATTACACTAGTGCTTTTTTATCATTATTACAACTTCTGCCCAAAATGTTGGCAGTATTAGGACAAGTCAGTAGCATGTAATTTAACTTACCTCACATCCCGAGTTGAGGGTGGTCCCTCTGATCAGGTCCGAGGTCACTGATGGGGCAGGTTCAGAGAAAGCTGCTCTTGCCTTTGCTGGGGTCAGCCTGACTAAGGAAACCTGGAAGCCTTTCTGTTTTATCAGCTCTCCCCCACCATCACTGCATGACCTGCACCAGATCTCACTCATGTGAGAATCATCAGCTAATTGCAAAACAAAACTGCTAATCACCATCTCGGGAACCAACCTGCAAAGGTCACCCAGTCAGAATTGCCACGCTAAGATGTTTATTACCTATGGTGTCAGATATGGTACAACTCCTTTTCTTTCATTTGAATTTTTTTTTTTTTTTTAAATTTAAATGGGATGAGGGAATCCATTCCCATCAGAGCAATACCAACACCAGACTTAAGCTAGATGTGATCATAAAATAACAGTGCTTTGCCCTCATGGGACCTCAAGCACCGGGCATACTATTAAACCCCACATTGCACCACTGTGCCACATCAATCATCATGCACTGCCTGGTGACCTGCTCCTTTTGCTGCAGAGTGGAGGACCTCTTGTAGCCCAGTTGTCACTGGGGAGCAGTGGGGAGCGAGTCATGCCTCTTGTCTCCTTGCTCAGTGGAAGTTAGGAGGTTACTAATGCCACTAGCAGATGTGTAACTGAAGGCATTAAGGGGCTGGGTATGATATACCCAGTTACCAGAATAGCATCAAACAGCCCAGATCCTTAATCCTCACTTTCTATCACTACCAAACATCATTTCAGCATGAGCTGGTGCATTTCTCAAGGCTATAATCATAAAACTTCCAAATTGTTCACAATTACCTACATATCATTTAATAACCAGACTAGGTTAATTAAACTTAATCTAGTTCAGTTATTAACATAGTTTGAGGAAAGAGCCTCTTGCTTCTGGACCCCAATTCCTCCAGGGTGCGACCAGCACTGGTTGCAGAATGGGAGGGAATGTCTCACCTTGCTGTTGTTCAAAATCCCAGGTCTTCTGATGGGACAAGCCAGCTCTGCCAGTTTCCTTTTAGCACAAGCAGACCCTGAGTGTCTTCTGTCACACCAAGAACCTGACTGTAGCATGAGTTCGTGGAGGGGCCATGACATGTTGTGGCATATGAGAACATGCTACCAGTAGGACAAAGGAAGTAGCGTGGGAAATCTAGGTCTGCAAGTGGCTCACACTCTGTGAAGTGGCCCCCCACACCCCTGGCCCAGTGGCCCTTGCTGCAATATGTTAGTCTGGGCCCACAATGAGGGACTTGCCCTTTGCTTCAGCAGCACTACCAGAAGTGTCACCTAGGACTGAAGCTTGCAAAGAGCATGGCAGGTCCCTCAAACGGCCATGCAGGCCTGAAGGACAGCAACAGATAACAGCCAGTTCTCTCAACTGCAGCACACACAGAGAAACCCTCAGAAAAAACAGGTCTGGAAGCAGAAGGGAGAAAGTATTCTTATATCTTGTGCTTGCATTGCTTCTCTGCATTAGCCATGGTCAGCAGGGATTTAACCTGGATCCTCTGACCCAACGTAGATGGAGCAATTATTGATTCGCATATTCTGTTTGCCACAGATGAAGGAAGCTCAGCGACGCCTTGTGTGGCCAGTCTTCCTATAGAGAGTGACAAAGTACCGTCCCAAACAGGAAAATCTTCCAGAAAAGGCCTTTTGAGTCTTCTGTTTGTATTGCCTCATGCTTCACATTTGCTATTGCACCTTGAAGTGATGTGGTACATGGATTTAATTGTAAGAGATAAATTTGAAAGAGACCAGCCATAAGCTGTCCCGTGCAGGTGTCCACCCTGGCATAGTCTAGATGTGAAGCAGAGCCCCATGGTAAAACGTTTCGGGTACGAAAGCACAGCGTGCCTCTGTCTGTCTGCAGTGACCTCAGGATAGGCTTTCTTTCTGCAGCTCTTCAAGATTTCTCTTCTGGGTCTGGTGGACATGTTTAACTTCAATTGCTCAGTTACAAGTAAACACTCAGTGATAGAAGGAAATGAAAATATGGATGGGGGTAGTGAAAATAAGGAGAGGGAGAAGAGAATCCAATAAAGAGGAGAGGGGAATTAAAAAAAAAAAAGAGATGAAATAGGATAAGGTGAAAGCAAAAAAAAAGGGGCTCATTACAGAACAGATAGCACATTCTTAGCCACAGCAGGAATGAAAAATCTTTCATCAGATCAATGATTTTGGAGACTTGGTGGGTGTACTTTATGTCTCTCTTGTCTAGTAGCAGCAATTTCCACGCAGCCTCACACCTCCTGCGCTCACCACAGGCAGCAGGGAACAAAGACGCTCAGAGAGCAGAAGTGATGCTGGGAAGGGCTTTGGCATTCCTTGCTGCTGCGGAGCGGGGAGGACCCTTCAGCCTCAGACCAGACGGGTAATTTGAGGGAAGGGCGTCCTCCACAGGCACGCGGGGCGGCCCGGGGAGCTCCAGCCGTGATGGGCAGGCGCCGAGGTGCGCTGAGGGCAGGCGAGGGTGCGGGGCTGCCTGCGGGCAGGTGGGAAACCTCAGCCAAACTCAAGACCCTGATATATAAATCAGATTCTGGTCCCTCTCACTTTCCTTAGGAGAAACGGTATTTCTTAACTAATGGCTAAGCACATGCTGGCCAGCCAGAAGTGGCTCTGGCGTTTGTATCAAAACTGTGCTTGCTGTAGACTTAGCCAAGAGAGAACAATCAAGTGCTATTTTCGAGGATGACTGACTCCAAGCCCTTGGAATGAGCATCCCTGGCAGACCTCAGCTGACATCTTTTAAAGAGCTAGCAAAAATCCCAGCTTAGGGAAGAGAAAGATTTTTTTTTTTTTTTTTCCTTTCAGGGAGAATGGCCTTTTCCACAAATCAGAGAGGTCTGTTTAATTAGTTCTGACTGGGTGTTAAATCTACTAAAAAACAAAAATGAAGCAGCAGCCAATGGAGCCAAATTCAAACCTTGCTATAGAAAACAAATACCTTTCAAATGAGAAGACATAAGAAGACAGTAGGTGTGCCCACAATAGAAAAAAAATGCACAATTCTTTTATAAGCAGATTTTGATTTTCCCAAAAAGAAGAAAGAAAATAATATTAAGGAGCACATTTATTTGATTCTACGGAATTCCCACAGCCTCATCTTAAATTCTGCTTGGAATTACCTTGGATTCATTTTGAATCCCCACGAAAATAAGTTGCTCTGCTGTCCACAGCATTGTTTGCTTATTTTTAGGTGCACTAAATCCTCATGCAAAAAATAGATAAAAGTGTAGTTTCCCACTGTGTGAATGTTTTTCTTGCTGTTCTTTCAAATAGTATCCTTACAATTTATGAGCAAAAAAAGTTAAATGAAACAGACGTGGAGCGGGGGAGCAACCAAACAATTTTCTATATACACTCTTAATTTTGTACTGATTTAATACAGCACATGGATCATATATGAAAGACAAAATAATTTTCCAGGCATTTTATAATCTCATTAAGACAAAATGTAGACAAGGCACTTGCTGCAAGTAAGCTGACATCCCTCAGTCATTCAGCCATTACCATAGAGCAGGGGTGTCAAACTCATTTTCACTGGGGGCCACATCAGCCTTGCGGTTGCCTTCGAAGGGCCTGATGTAATTTTAGGACTGGATAAATGTAACTACTCCTACCTTTATCCAGTCCTAAAATTACATTTGGCCCTTTGAAGGCAACCGCGAGGCTGATGCCCCAGTGAAAATGAGTTTGACACCCCTGCTTTAGAGGAAAAGCGAGTAACATTTTACATTCACAAAAGCTCTCTGAAATAAGTCACGGAGACGTGACGTAAGGGGAATTACTTCTGGAGAGAGTGTGGAGAAATCTGCACTCAGGGAATCTGTGCAAAGGGAACTGATCCTCTAACTTCTGTGAAGGACTACCTACCCGGGAAAGCCCAACCCATAGACACCATCCCTGGGGTGGGTTTCTTGCCCAGTTGCATCAGTGATCTCGCTACTGTCAAGAGAGGGAGACTTGGGAGACTAGCTGTCAAGCTCAGCTGGGTAAGTTAGAGGCAATATGGTCATGGCATGAACATCTTGTCCATCCCAGCAGATGTGAATTGCTCCTTGGGCATCAGGATTTCTTGTTCTAAAGAGCCTACTTAGCAAACTACACCTCATACATACGTATACACAATTTTCTGTGCAATATGGATTAACACCACCACAGAATACAGAAAAGTTGTGTCAGCACCCCTGAAAAAACTTTTTTATGAAATACTAAATCCAAGCTGCTGAAATATTTCAAGACGATCGCTAGAGGCTATTGTTCACAGCCAGTGTTCCTAAGAGCCCATGCTCTTATTTTTTTCTGCCACAGCTGGCACCTATTTTCTGCATAAATAACATTTTCACAAACAGACCAAAAATACAAATACTCGCTTAAAAAAATAAAGGTAGCATGGTCACACTGACTGATGAGCAGAGCATATTCTCTTCTCAGTGGAACAAATATCTTCCGACACTTGATCCTGAGAGGAGTTATCTTCACAGGGGTACCTGCCTGCCAGGAGATAGAAGGCAACCAGTCTTTAATTAGTGGCTTTGTGCCACTCTTCAGAATTAGATATTAAATAACAATTGCATTCACTTCGGTTACCAGTAAGACTGTTTTCAGCTGGCTCAAAATATGGACTGCCATCCACATACGCTTGCTGATTGAACTGCAGATCATTACAGAGTTACTGTATTTAATCTGGAAACCGTCTCTGTTTTAATTCCTTTATACTGGCATGGGTGTGAGAACACAACTGCATTGAACCTGCAGCCATAAAAAGCACAGACTGTCATATGCTGGTGACGCCGGTGTGACCCACTCTGCTCCAAAAGTCAGCTTGTGCCACACTTTTCACTTCACCCCAACATGCACGAGGCAGCAGATGTCACCGGGGCCAGGTCCGCAGCGCTGGTGGATGGTGTGTGTTCAGGCACTGACGCAGTCACCGACTGGATGGGCAAAGCAGATGCTGTAATATTTTTCATGGGCCAAATTTGGGCGTAGTGTGATTTTGTGGTTGGGACAGGAAGACATTAAAGCTGCATGAGCATCCAAATAATGGACACATTCACGGTGCTGACAAGTGATTTGCCATGTTGGAGTGTTGCAGTCAGTCACCAGCGGTTCCAAGAGTTACCGTATGCTGCAGTTAGGACAGCCACCCTGGAAAGGCACATGGTATTGCTCTCCAAATCATGAAGTAACTTTTGTCATCACTGCAAAAGCTTATCCAGCAATCATACATGGAATGAGTTGGTTTGAACACTGTTACAAAATGTGTTTATTATTCATTGCTATTGTCCTTGGCTGTTGTGACCTCTCTCTGTAAAAGGAGTAACTGTGCTAGGATTACATATCCTATCCTATTTTGCGTTTTCTATCTGCTAATAAATCACAGATCCATCAGGAAGTGATTTTTAAATGGAAGAATAAGCAGAAGGTAGATCAGTGTCTCAGAAAGTTGTTCAGAAATATTCCTGACTTCTTAGCCATTATTTTAGTTATTTGAATAAGAGTAAGGCTATGGCCCTGATTACTCTGAACCATCTACACCGGGGGTGTCAAACTCACTTTCACCGGGGGTCACATCAGCCTTGCGGTTGCCTTCACAGAGCCTAATGTAATTTTAGGACTGTATAAACATATGAGTAGTTGCATTTATACAGTCCTAAAATTACATTAGGCCCCATGAAGGCAACCGCGAGGCTGATGTAGCCCCTGGTGAAAATGAGTCTGACACCCCTAATCTACACACATCGAATGCTGACTTAGACAAACTGTCCTTATCCCACTAGAAACAACTTTGGGGGAATTTTTCCTGCCACAAGCGGTTCCTGTAGCACACAAGACATCTTTCCACAGATGCAGGATGCCAGACTCTTGGCCAGAACAACCTGAGATGTGCCGCTCCTTCTGTTGGGAATTAGGCTAGCATCTATGAGCCTTTGCTCGTTCCAGTGATTTTTGTCTCTCTGTAGTCATCCAGTGTCAAGTAAGATAGTTTATCAGGTAATTTGATCCTAGCTAGTATCTGTAATTTTGTGTTTATCATTACTCATTCTTTTAATGGTGTGCGATGATGTTTCCAAGGCACATGGTATAATTCTGTGTACGACTAAGCAGATGACTCTTGAAAAGCAGGCTAATGAACACTCAGCTGTCTGTACTTGTTTTCTTCTAAATGCTCATTTACTTGTGATTCTGTTTCCCCACAATCAGAATGATTTGAACTTAGGTCTAATCAATCCAAAGAGAGCACAGCTAAAGAAAAGCTCTCGAAGTAAGTGGATCTCAGTGACAATTTCATAAATATGTTCTCCCACTTGAACAGCTTTAATGATTTGCCAATATAAATTACAAATTGTTTTACTTTGGTCCGTTCATAGAAAATGGAAGTTTATTGTGACAGGTTTGGATGAGAGAAATATTTAATCTTTCCTTTCATTATTGAATTATGTAGTTTTTCTGTGCTGACCTATCAAAAGTTACGACATATCACAGTGACCACAGCACTAAGCACTTTTTAGTTTTATTATACAGAAAACATAAAATCATCTACTGGATCAATGTTCTCATATGACATCAGGCCTATTTAAAAAGCTGCTTGCAATTTGCAAAGATTGTTTGGGACAATGTAGGAAAACAGCTTTCCAGGAAGTAGTGGTAATCCTTCTTCTAGCCTATTTTTACTCAAAATGCAGACAGAAGAAGGGGAAGAGGGGAGGGGTGTGTGTGTGTGTGTGTGGCGGTGTGTGGTTTCTCCTTTATGGCAAGGAGAAGTTTGTAAATTAGTTTGTTCATCAGTTTGATCCTAAAATTAGACTTTTGCTCTCCCAAAGTTCTTTCCACTGCAACTAAATACCACTTACAGAGGAAATAAAGGATCAAAAATTACAGTCTAGGAAAATCAGATGGAAACGTATTTTTGTATTTTTGGTACTTGGGCTAGTTAGTTTTCCTACACTGGCAAGAAAAATAACTTGACAATATAAGGAGAGTATTCCATCCTCCTGTTCTTGGACTCTGTTAGCATAATAAAGCATTTTAATTTCCAGTCTAAATCGGAATTACACAGGCTAGCAATCCATCAAGTCAACAGTATCTCTTGTAATCTTGAGTTCTCCAAAATCTCCATCAGCCTGTTGAATGATGAAGGTCACCTGCTACAAATATATCTGCTTCACATAATATTTCCACAGAAATACAGTAACTATTTATCAAAATAATAAGGACTGTAGAGGCAGCCACTGACAACACTGAACACATTTTAAGCTGACAGCATCCTAAAAAACAGGGTATGTAAGGGGTTGTTATGCTCTGTGATTGTGGGGGGAACAAATATTGTCAAGAGGGCAGTCAAATTTTATTTATCAGAATGTGGTATCATAAAATCTTAATTGAAGCAGTGAGAATGCTGCAGGCAGAGAAGCTTCCCTGCCACAGAGAATGGAATAAAGACTTCTGTATGTACACAGTAAAGTTGCTATGGTCTTTTATTTGCAATGGATCGGAGAGCATCGTCTTTATTATTCTGATTCAAAGATCGTTCAGGTCAATAGAAAAATTCCCTCAAGCTTCAGTGGCTTTTGTTTAAAAGGAAGAGACAAATGCCTAGTGCCAATAATGACCGATGAAATAGTGGACTGTTTTGGGTGGGGAATGTGTATATATGCATATAATTAATTTACTTACAGGAAATACATCATACAATTTTTCTGGTAAGCAGAAACCATAGCATCTGAGTATTTCCCATCTGACTTTCTTTATTTCCTCATCTTTTAACAAACATAACCAACTGAAACATGGAGCTATTTATTTTCTCTTCTGTAATAAAAAGATACGTTACTCTGATGCCCAGAAAATAACATTAAACATTCATTTATTTGTGACAGTTTCATTATATTATTACATATGCCTTGGTTTGGTGCATAGGAAGTGTACGGTTTAACATGCTAATTTTATTACCAATTTTTAAAAGGTATGGAGCTTTCCTCTATAATAGACAGGAGATATAGGTCTGAGTTTCCCATGTATTGCTGAGTACAGATGAGACTGGAATTTAAGCAATATGCCTTATCCTTGTAACAGGTTAATTTCATTGAGAGGTCTTTGTTTAATTAGAATCAAACATAATCTTAGTATCAAACAATAAGTACAAAAACACGGAATATTTTTTTTAATATGTGCAATAGCTTGTTAGTCTCTTACTATTTCCGATTCCTTTCACACTTCCTCTTGTAGCCATAGCTGAATGGCACTTTTTAAATATCTAGACTAAACTTTCCAGAAAAGATTAGCAATTCTGGTTTCTTATTCAGAATTCTCCTATTGGGGCCCAAAAGCGAATATTTGGCACTTTCTAACCATCTGACTCCTTCAAGGTAGTTAATATTGAGGTGAAATTGCTAATCCTTACCAAACTTCTTCCATCCAAAAATACCATGTATTCATCTCAATGAACTCTGATGTCTCTTTTGTTCCATATCCTCAGCTGCTCTGGTTATCCGGCCAAGGAGCAATAGCTAAGATCTGCCTAAACATTTAGAGAAGTTTAAAATTTGACTAGGCAGCTGAGCACTTTCACACACTACTTATTTATACAAACAACTACATCAGGCTCACTTAATTTGCTCCACCCTATGTCTAATCAACATAATAGCTTGTTATTTGTCTTAAACTACAAACCAAATATTTAAAAATAAAACAAAAAAACCCCACTATTGGGTTTTACAAACAAGTATATGACATAATAGTTTGTGCTAATGATTTAGGTTGGAGCGGCTTGCTTGTCCGGGATTTCAAATGTTGTCTCAGAACCAGTACTCGGAGACAAAGATGTGAACATTGACGATGTTACGATGAGATACCACTCCACCCATGACGTAATTCATCTCCAGTTTCAGGATAGCATGGAAAGGTCCAACAATGGGCCTCACCTGGCGAACTACACCTGTTGGGATAGAAATAGGTTGCTGAGATTAATAGGAGAATCAGATGGGTTTGGATGACGTACACTCCCCTTTGTTTTCAGTACAGCTGATGGAAAGTTATTTTATCTGTTGGACCTGTAAAGAAAGCTTGCAAAATAAGAATAAAATGTAACTTTTGAATCAAAATACCTTGCAGAAGATCTAGAAAGAACACTAAAATGCTGCTAGTGGCATCTTCTGAAATTAGTCATTTTTTTTTTTCAGCTTTTATTCAGAGACATAAATTCTGTAAGCAGTCTGTGACACCGCTTTTTACGTAGGACATAAGGAGACACGTTCTCACTTCACAGTTATTTTCCAGGCCTGGTGTTGCAGAGCAGGGAGCTACCAAATATCTCTCATCTGAAAGGATGTACCTGAAAGGTCAAAATCATGTAAACCAGAGGTCAGCCAGGAAGCATGGGGAGTCTGGTGGAGACCCCCCTCCTCAGACTCCTCCTTCTGACAACTGACTTATCTGACAGGGCGTTTGATTCAGAAGGAAATACAGAGTTTGAGAAAGCATTATTTAAGATATGTTTCTTCTGCATGCTGGGGGTTATGTTTCAGAAGCAGACAACACACCAGCACCTTCCCGAAGTCCCAGCTGAACTCCTGCAGCGGTCCCTACGAACACATTGGCTTGAGATCTGATGGGGAGATAAACATTTGCTTATGCAGGCTGTCAGCGCCTTTTTCTAAAGCAAGGGATGACGTTACAGTTTTGTCCTGTTTATATACCAACTAATATCTTCAGCATGCAGTAAAACTGCGAACTTTTCACCACATTCTCTTTGCTTGCCATATTTGATGAATAGACTTTTTAAGCATCCTTCCCCCTACCCCCCTACAATCTATATGTGCATACGTACATGAATACTTCTTTTTTTGTTTGTTTGTTTTCTTGGCTACTCTCCAGCACTTCATGAAAATGGCTGCGCTTGGCAGATGATATATTGAAAAAGAAAAGCCTTCCTAAAATTGCCCTCCCTTTAGGGCAGCATTTAAAGCACTTTTCTAACAACACATCACGTTATTGCAGATACTGCTTTAACTGACAACCACAGAAACACACAGTATTGGAATCACTTGGCACTGTCAAGATGCTTAACGCACCCTGACAGCAGCTCATGCAGTGATCACCAGGTCTCAGATGGCAAAGGCTGCTGCTATTTCCATTTAGCAATCTTTTTATAGTGTTCTACACTTTCTTGCTCTACCCTAATAACTAAAGTCTAGTCTAGAATTGGGATTGCAAATTGTGTTTTTTTCTGACGTGATGCAATTTTACTCAGGATAATTTATCCCACATTATGGCATCTATCCATACATTATTGATGTAGCATTCAAAGCAGTTAGTAACTTTCTCATTCTTATTTGGACACATTCTGCTAGTAGGCAGAAAAAAAAATGGAACATTTATTTTCGAGGTGGAATGGACAAACACTGTGATCCGTGTGACAGTACTTTTCCACACAGTTCTTTTGCTGCAGTTTTAAAATCAAATGGTCTGAGAAGCAAATGCTGCACTTGTTAAGACAGCTATATTCATGTAAGAAACTGAAGGAAACACAATGCTCTTACAATGTTTATTTATCCAGTTTGTTATGTCAATGCCCTAGATGGTCCTGCAATGACCACGGGTACAAAAGAACTATTTCCCTTCCTCTCCTACTAAATAAATAGGATGATGCAGTCAGATGGGTTTGTGCTACAGCACGTGTGTGAGGATGCAGTCATTCTAAATGGGCAGAAGTAAAAACAAAGAGTAAGAAAAAAAACCTTGAAATGTTCTACTGGACAAAAGCATATGACAGGTTTTCAGCTCTTGGCAGATGTATGCAGCGAGAGCTTTCCGTAATTTTTTGGGGGTGAAAAGTGCTAAAATAGAAAACCAGAGCATTTTTCTCCACCAAACTCAAGGACAAATGTGGGTGGAAATCGTGCAATAGCAAAGCTGCTCAGAGCCTGAAATGTGGCTATGCACTTATCCAGTTCCCAAGGATCCTGTGACTTGTGTCAGAAGTGCTGTCAATGGCTACCTGCCATCACGTCACCACCTTTTGACACTACCTCTGTCTGGTTCTCTAATGTCTCGTGCCTTTCACATCACGTACAAGGGAGGCGCAGCTCTTCCAGTCCCAAATAAGGCCAGCAGTGCCTTCTACCTACTCTCAGAAACAGATCTCTGAAGTAAAAGCCTGAGACTCAGGCCTGGTACAAGTAATTCAGATACACAACTCAATGACTCAGTCAATATCTCAAGAGCATTTAGCACAGGACCCATTTGAAGACGCCATGTGTAATAATTCTGGATGGTTTTAAGTGACGCGGATTTATCAGTTTCTGCAACATTTGCATAAACACATTGTTCCACGATGCCTTTTGGCAGACTAATGCTGGGTCCAGATTTGTAGTCTGGAGTCCTTGAGCATTTTTAGCTGAATACTAAGTATAAAAACATACTTGATAGTAGCAGGAAGGCTACAATTTTTAAATGTACTGAAAAGTCAGGAAACGTAGAAATTAAACAGCTGCTTTTTCATCTCTTTTTTTAACCACTCTAAATCCAAAGTAGCTGGATGGAGCCACTCAGATTTGACAGGGGGATAACTACAGATAGGGA
The DNA here is from genome assembly GCF_036013445.1 of Caloenas nicobarica. Taxonomy (NCBI): domain Eukaryota; kingdom Metazoa; phylum Chordata; class Aves; order Columbiformes; family Columbidae; genus Caloenas; species Caloenas nicobarica. Next base: position 74,808,568 of record NC_088245.1, read on the forward strand.
CTTGGTCCTGGATCACTGTAGAAGAACACATTATCTTGTGAGTTGTTCTCTGTAGTATGCCAGGAGAACA